>NC_026005.2:53424828-53539411 GCF_000442705.2 Elaeis guineensis | reverse complement strand
GGATTGTTCTGTTGTCTTCCTTGGTTTGCCACATATTGTACTTGTTCTTGTACTGGAGGCATGAATGAGCTGTCAATCGGGCAATCTCGAGTAGCATGTTGCCCAGTACACATCTCACAGGTCTGCACACAAGTATTGACAGCATTAATAGACAAATGATCTAATTTTTTGAAAAGAGTGTCTACCTTTGCATTGAGTGCAGTAATAGCATCTATCTCATGAACCCCAGCAGGTCTCCTCGCCATGTTTCTCTCATTGGGCCATTGGTAATTATTGTTGGCCATTTCCTCCAAAAGATCATAGGCTTCATCAAGCGACTTCCCCATCAATGAACCTCCAGCAGCAGCATCAATATTAATTCTGGTATGGTTGTTCAGCCCATTGTAGAAGGTTTGCACAACCAACCATTTAGGCAGTCCGTGGTGTGGACACCTCCTAAGTAGATCCTTGAACCTTTCCCAGGCTTCATATAAGGTCTCCATATCGAATTGCACAAAGGTTTGGATGTCAGTCCTCAACTTGGCAGTCTTAGCAGGTGGAAAGAATTTTGCCAAAAATTTTTGTGCTAAATCATTCCAAGTGGTGATCGAGCCAGCAGGAAGAGACTGTAACCATGCTTTGCCTTGTCTCTAAGTGAAAACGGGGAACAATCTTAACCGAATTGCATCATCTGACACTCCATTATGCTTAAGGGTATCACATATCTCCAAAAAGTTTGCAATGTGCGCATTAGGGTCATCATTGGGCAATCCTCCAAACTGAACTGCTATCTGGATCATTTGGATCAAAGCAGGCTTGATCTCAAAGTTGTTTGCTTGCACAGGTGGTCTTGTGATGCTAGGATGAAGCTCCATTCACGGTAAGCATGGCATAATCCCGCAGTGCCCTGGGGTTTGCCTCTCTAGCAACCTCATTATTCCCTACTAGGATTACTTCTCTCCTTGGATCTTCAACCATTTTTGGATCTACTTTTGCCTCAGATTTCTTCCTTTCTCTGACTGCTTTAATGTTTTGTTTACAAGTGCGTTCAATTTCTTGACTTGAAATGGGATTTGATTCAATTCTTACCAGTCGACCCGATTCTCTTTTCTAAGTTGTAATTTTGAAAGATTATTATCTTTTTTTTTTTTTTTTTTTAAGAGAAGAGAGAAGAGGAAAGAGAGAGAAAAGAGTTCTAGAGATGAGTCCTAAGGAGTCCTAAATCTAGAGATGAAAGAGAAGAGTGTTTTAATTAGGTTTAAATTTTAATGGCAAACAAGTTAGCACAAAATGGACTTTCTATCCTAGGGTTAACCTAGATCTAGACAGCTCCTAACTGTTCCAAGATCGCCTTCAAGCACTCCAAGCCCAAAACTGACTAACTGTCTCAGCCAGGTAAGTGTAAGATGTGGGAGGTCCCCTGCTTGTTGCTTTCCTTAGACACCAACTGAGTTGGCCAGGTCAGACAACGGAACCAATTGAAAACCACCTTCTTAAACCACTTGCCTTAGACACCGAGCAATTAATCAATTCGAACCCGGTCTAACTTTAGGGCTTTCTTGTCCTATTGAGCTCGAATATCCTATGGCCAATGTTTAATTGATTTTAGATTAAGGTCTAGGTTATACACGATGAAGGATGTGATTTTTGGGCTAAGGAAGGGTGATCAAATCCCCACCTTATCTGATTAATGGGTTAAGTGCCCTTAAAGTTAATTATGGAGATGCAATGCAAAGAAACAAGATGTCCAATCAAGTTTGATTTTTTTTTTTTTTAATATTTTTGGTTATACTATATTAGTTAAGCGTTATGAAATGTCAGTAATTTTTTTTTTTAAATATCTAAGAAATAAAATATCTAGATTACTAGTAAAATCAACTATTCTTGATATTAAAGCACCAGTCCCCGGCAACGGCGTCAAAAACTTGATAGCCTATTTCGCAAGTGCATGAAATCGCTCAAGTAATATAATGATAAATAAGAGATCGTTCCCACGAGGACTGAGTTTAATTACCAAAAATGAACGCTAATTTTACTAATATCTAAACTATCGAAACTGAATGATAATGGAAAATAAAATTAACTCTAAAGAACTCAATGAAAGCTGAATCAAAATTCGATTGATAAAGCACTAGGGTATATCTGATTTCACTTGGACCAATTATTAATTCCAGCTATTCTGATTAATAATCCAAATTTAATTATTAATGCAAGGATAAATAATCTTAAATTATTTAATAATCTCTCCCGAGTCTTATTAAATATACTAATTAAAACCTATAATCTATCTTCCAATAGTAAAATAGATTTTAATTAGTTCAACAAGCACAGTGATTATTTCCAAGATCCCACAGGTCAAATCTTCTGCTCCCGCTCCAATTATTATTCCTATGATGTTTGTTATTAACTCCAATTTATAATCTTCCTTCCCAGTACCAATTATAAATCAAAATCAATCAAGTACCAAAGATAATAATACTTAAAAGCATTAAGTGCAAATAACAAACAATTGCATCAACAAAGAAAATTAATACAAGATTCTGGAATTGAAATTAAATTCAAGCTACATCAGGTACCCTAGCTAAAAATTTAGCTTTTCATCATAACAAAATCAAACTCAAGTTTACTTGAATAAAACTCCAAAATCATCCTAACAATGAGTTCTAGAAAATAAATTCAAAGTAAACAAGAGAAAGAAAAAAACTCTGAAGGAATTGCAGAGCCGAATGAATCTTCTCTTCAAATCTTCCAGATACTCCAAACTCTCCTTGCTTGATTTCTAGCTTTCAAAGATGATTCTCCCCATTCCTGTTGGTGTTTTATGATCCTTAAATAGGACTAGGGCTAGGGTTAAGGTGGTATTTTTTCCATGATTTTATTCTATATATCATTCCTTTTATTTGGTATAGAATCTCTCCTCCTTTGGATAGGCTTTAAGCAACCACCAGCCATCTACTCCTTATGCTACCCAAATTTTTTGATTTTATTATGATTTCCATAGTAAAAGAAGGAAAGGAGGCATGGTTAATTAGAGGAGAAAAATTTCTTCCTTTCTGGGTCCACAAAATCTGCAAAACAAAGTAAGGTTTCGGCTGCCCAAATCAAGTTTTTCAAGAATTGGTTCCAATTCTTTCTCAGTTTGCTCCTCATGCAGAATTAGTTTGGACTCTGATTTTCTTCTATTTAATTATTTCCAAGATAGCTCTTTGCCACCCAAAATTGGTTGCCATATTAGATCTTTGTGCCAAGAAACACTAAGAAGAATCTGGGTGTATCGGGTATTTCTTGTTGTGTCCAACATTGTTACCAACTTCAACCTATTGTAGCCACCTCATTTGGAATCCAAATTCAATTCTGTAAATTATGTTTCCTTCTTGCTTCTCTCAAAATTCTGTAGGATCTAATCTTGCTCAATTTGGAGTCCTGTAGCTTACCTTTTAGGGGTCCTCACACCAAAATATCTAGAATTTAGATTGGTTGACTAGATGGGAGAGATTAACTACTTGATTTATTTCCTGCACCTCTAGTTTCTTTTCTGGATGATGATGCCAAAAAGGATAAGGTGTGGGGTCCATTGATATCTTGATTTGGTTATTCTGCTTTGAGATGGATTCTGATTTTGATGCAAGACCTGATGACTCCGGATGACAAACCCTGCTGAATCGGACTCAACCAATTTCACTTAATTTGACCTTTAAAACATGGTTAAGCCCATTTAGGTGTGACCTGGCTCAATTACCTGCAATTGACATAAAACATATCAGGTTCTTACATTTATTTAGTTAATTATTATACCAATTTCATCAAAATCATTAAAAACTAATAATAATAATGCAATACATCACTGCACATCTATTCCATGGTATATCTTAGATCAACCTTTATTTTTGCTGTGATTTGGCCAACCAAGTGCAGCAAGTTGAAGATGGAGGTTGAGAGGATTGACGAGAAGGGTGTTTTTTAGGGTGGAAAGTTCTGGTAGCAGATTTGTTGATCAGCCTTGGTGGAAAGGCCGAGTGTATGATTGATTTGGCGATAAGGATCTCTGGGGAGATAGGCAGTGGCATGGATCTGTTTGGTATTGAGAAGAGGCACCCAAGGGATTGTTGCAGCTCAAATGATCGATGGTATGTTGGAGAGGCGGTTATACATCCTTCGGGTGTTGGAAGGAAGGAAACTAGTCGGTGATGCATTCAGCAGTTCGATCAGGGTAGGATCTACAAGGTCTTGGGGGAAAGGAGATGGTTGTTCCATGGATCATTGTAGCTGGTTCAGAGGAGGAGGATATCCTCTGGGGGGGGTTTCGGAGGTATCCAAAATGGGAGCAGTTGTGGTGGAGGTTCAGTGAGAGTCTCAACAGAGTTATGTTAAGCAGCTGACCTTGGTTTCTTTTGCAGGGGCACTAGGGAGATTCACGATTCAGGTAGAGAAGGTTTAACATAGGTTCAGAGCCAAGGGGTGTAGGGATTGGTGTTTGATTCCAGCACCAGCGGCAGTGACACATTGCACAGATTTATGTGGGGTTGTGTGCATCGTGGATTGAGGTTCTGTGGAGACCATGTCGGTTGTAGTGGTGGCAGTGGGAGAGGATCCGGGATACCTATGTATGGGCGGTGACTAGCCCAGGTGATGATAGGTGGGTTCGGTGCTTGTCGGAGAATCTACAGTTCCTTCAGGAGAAGCTGAAGCGATGGTTGGTGCAGGAGCAGGAGAGGAAGAAGTGTTAGGGTCAAATCCCCTCGGGTTCAGTCACTGGGTTTGAAGAGTTGGATAAGCTCTTGGGTTTTGGAGGAGCCCGTGGGGTGTGGTGTATCCAAAATCATGTTGGAGGAGTCTACAGAGTATGGAGGGTCTGAAGGGGCAGTGACTGTTGGGAAATATATCCCAAAAGTCAATCGTCAAGCTGTTGACGGTTGAGCAACCAAGTATTGTAATTGATTTATTAATAAATAAAATATATTTTTGGTATTTTCATCATAAGCATTCATCTTCTAATGAACTCCGTTGTTATGATGAAGTCCTTAGGACTATTTAGATTCGATAAAGAGAGGATTTATCGATTAGTCCTTAAAACTATTTACGACCAAATGATAGGCTGTTAATAAGGACGATAGCTTCTATCGAGCATAGATCACTGTAGGCCATATGGGTTGGTTGTCCTTTTAACCAAGGAGTGTGGAGACACTGATATGGCACACAAGTGAGATGTAAGGGTACATCATCATTGAACGTGACCAACTCCAGAGTATTCTACTGTTGAGAATGTCTCTGATGGGATATAGGTATAAGTGTCCCTTAGACCTAAGATCACCTCAATGACTTGCAAGCAACTCACTGTGCTTTGGTACTGGACTAACTGAATTTCTAATTCAGTGACGGAAGGCTTCTGGGCATAGTCAAGTACTTGCGAAGTTAGAGTGTGATCGAGATGGGATTGACCACTCCAAGAGTTGGAGAAGAATGAGTCATTGTATTTCAATTTAGCAAAACCTTGACCAGGATAATCCATCAGATGGATTTGATATTTTGAAATACAATGTGGACAACCTGATCAGAGTTGATAGTTGAACTTTGAGGTGTCCTATGATCATTTTGGTCAAGGAGATGAACTATATGAAAACTATATCTGCATGGGTTCTAAGGATGTTGTTCTACACATTCGACCTATCCGGTCGTCGGGTACCATTGCTAGATGGTCACTTCGATTGGTATAAAAATTTATTCTTATGCTACCGACTTAAGTTTGGACCTATAAGATCACACACATTAGAGTTCATGATCCGATCGGATGGTTGATCAATGATTAAGAATCGTTCTAGGGTTAAATGATCAATACGATTGACATTTAACCTAGTGCAAGTGTTGCAGGAGGATTGATTAGCAATTCGATTGCTAATTGGCTTAATTTGATTAAGTCAATGGGCTGAGATTAAGTCTAATTGAATATAATTTAATTAGATTTAGTTTGGGCTTGATTGGATCAAGTCTAATTGGTTTATTGGATAAGCCAAGTGCAAGAAAAAAACTAGTCCTAGTTCAATTAGGACTTGGATCAACCTAATTTCTAATTTGATTAAAAAATTAAATCAGATTTAAATCTAATTTAATTTAATTAAATTAGATTTTTATTTGAGTTAAAACTTATTTTAATTAGATTGATCTAATTTTAGTTTAATTTGATTTGAGAAACCAAATTAAAACAAGTCATAAGATAGAATCCTAGTAAGATTAGGATTCCACCTTGCACCACATAAGCCCCCCCCACGCCCTCTCTCCTATTCCATGTAAATCTTCTCTTATTTTGTGTGACAAAAGCCCTCTCTCAGATTTTTCCCATGTCCAAAAGGTTTCCTCTCTTCTTTCATACATGAAAAATAGTTGTGGATCAAATCAAAGTAGGAATAAGTTTGGATTTCAAATTCTATGAGATAGAGTTTTAGAAATCCAAAATTCTTTTCTTTTTGCACCGAATTTATCCAGATTTTTTTTAAAATTTTCATGACTTTTAGGAAACACATTGTACACCATTTGCTGATGGTCTATACATAAAAATAAGGAGGAGGCACCCAAGAGTTGGGCACCCTTTATCTTGCCATGTTTGGATAAGCCTTGACTAGGTATTTGACCTAGACAAGGACTCTATCATATCTCTCTCTATAAAATGAGTTTCTTTATGAAATTTTTGAAGAACATAGAGATTTGAAATATCTTTAGGATATCCAAAAATCAGAGTGAAAGACCTTTGGGTCATGGAGATCTAATAGATACAAGACAGGGTGTCTAGGAGAGAGTAAAGAGAAGAAGAAGAGGGTCTTCTTCTAGGGTTGTTAGTTTCATCTCTTCCCTTCCTCCATCTTGAGTTTTCTGAGAGCATCTTAGATCTAAAACTCCTCCTCCTACTTTTTATCTTTGGAAGAGCTCAAATCAAGAAGAAAGAGGCACCTGATCAACCATCGAAGAAGGATCATCATAGTACTAGCATACTGTGCTGATTTTCTGAAGCAGGACTTTTGGTCGAGATTCGTGGGCTCGTATGGATGACTCCTAGAGATCGGATGCATATGCAGTTTGAAACATCATCCTCAAGCCCAGATCAGTAAGGTTAGAATGTCTAACTTGCAAGGTAATAGATCTGATCTATTGTTTAATACATACATTAGATGTAGTATAGAAACATGTTGATATGATCAACATGTAGTTCATGCTCTATATATTTTAATTTTTGATTTAATACTATATAATAATCATGTAATAGAATCTTAGATCTAGAGATTCTTTAATTTTAAAAAATAAATTTTGATTTATTTTAGTCTTTCGCTGTCTGATCTTAAAAAAGTTTCAAGATCTAACCCTGAAACCCTAGATCTGGTTCCTTCAATTGGTATCAGAGCCTAGGTTATTTATTACATGATTATTTATACATGCTTAGATTATTTTTTAGATTAGATCTAATTTATAATCTGATTATTAAATCTAAAATTAAAATTTTAGATCAATCATGAGCTGTAAGATTATCCTGCTGTAAGGTTTATCCCTTACAGTGCAAAGGTTGTCCTAGTTCGTGTAGATCTATCTTTAATCATAATTTTATTGGATATAATCTAGATTAAATTTATAATTTATTAGATTTAAAAAATATTTAAATCTGAAATAAAATCTCTTTGTTAATAATTTTTATGCAAAGAAATTATTTAAAGTTAAAATTATTTTAATTACATGAACCTGTTTAGATTAGATCTAAAGTAGCTTCATATTTATTTCACTTGCATCTTGATTATGAATCAAACATGCAATATGGTTGGTAGAACCATATTATAAAATTATTTTATAAATATAAAAATTATTTTCGAAAAGCCGAATCCAACCCTCAGTCTAAAACTTAATTGAGAATTAAGAAGTTGTTTGATTAGGTTCTAGGATTGTGAATTGAAGAACCTAAGATACAAACCATAACACATTGGGTTAATGGGTTAATGGAAATTAGGTCCATTAATTGGGTTAGACCTATGGTTAGATTAAAGATGGACTTAATTAGAGAATTGACTAAATCTAATCAATTGTTGTCTTAGATTAGGTCAAGAATTTCTCTAGATCAATTACAATAGTTGTAGTTGGTCAAGTCTATGTCTTTAATGAGAAGCAAATGGACTTGATTCTTAGCTAAGCGATCTAGCACGAACTGTTAGATTGATCTAATCGAAACTAATTAAAATAATTGATGTCTAAGGTAAACCAGACCGATGGTTTTTAATTGGGAGTCCGCTTACCTGGCCATTTTTTATGGTGTCTAAGGCAAGCTTTGGCTGACCCTCCCACTGATCGAACTTATCTGACCTTTTGGTAAAATTATGTTTTGATCGGTTCACTTGACTTTTCGAGCTGACCCATGTCAGCTAGGTAAATCAGTGTGACTGATTTAGGTGCTCCTAGATCAATCCTTTTAATGATCTCCCTTAAGCTGACTTGGTGAAGCCAGTGGGAGGATCATGATAAGCTGGTTCATCTGACCTCATCCTCTAAATCATTTAAATCCTCTAAAATTATTAGGTCCTTAAAATGATAAAGTTATGGAGATAACTGAGTCATAGCCTCCCATTAAGGTGCTTGATAATGAGTCCATTAACTCAATAATCATTGCAGATCCAAAGGCCTGGTGCTTGTTGACTAATGGAATTATCACTCATCATAGGACTACTTGGAAGTGTCTCTCTAATGGTGGTTAGGTGAGCCAACCAAAGTTGGACTTAATCATTCATTGATTAGATGCACCAAGTATGGTCATGTTAATAGTTGGACCTAATCGGATCCTTACAGTGGAGGTCAAAGCCTACTGATTAGATTTCTAGGGCAAAATTAAAATTATTAAAAATTATTTAGAGAAATAATTGATTATGAACCTACCCTTAGATGTACATGGGTTGGCCAACTAAAGTTGGACTTGTGTACAATCTAAGTGGATTCTAGTACCCACTAAGAAATTAGGATAATTCCTCGAATTGGAGGTAGAGGCTACCAATTCAAATAAAATAGTGGGAGAAACTTTTTGATTAAAATCCAAATCTTTAGGTTTAATGAATCAATTACTAATTAGGTTATGGTTTTTCTTTGTGCAGATATGGCCACTTTCTTATCGCTTTGATCATTGTTGGATAATGATAAGTTGGTGGGACCCAACTTCGGTAGCTGGTATCAAAAGTTGAAGATAGTTTTGGAGCATGAACAGATCCTATATGTGATAATGGATCCTGCACCTAAGGAGCCAGTTGCTAATACAAGTGGAACAGTCAGAGACACTTACCAGAAGTGGCTCAGTGATCGGACCATGGTGCGCTGTATCATGTTGGCTGCCATGAGCGACGAGTTCAATCACAGATTCGAGATGGCTCAGCCAAAGGACATACTTCAAGTGTTGGTGGCACACTCGATGACATGGAGAGGCACAAGACTAGTTGTGCCATCTTCAACGCCAAAATATAGGATGGTGCCTCTGTCACTGATCATATATTGTACATAATCTAGCTGATGGAACGATTGAGCAAGCTCAGCTTTTCCTTGCATGAGCAGCTTGGAAAAGATGCAATACTGAACTCGCTGTTCAAGTCTTATCTCCTATTTCTCACTCATTATAGAACGACAAAGCCTGAAGTAAACTATCATGGGTTACTAGGGTTGCTTCAGAACTTTGAGAAGGATCACCAACTCCACAAGGAGTCGGTGAACTTAGTGGGAGGTTCGTCTTTTGGTTCTCGACCCTTTAAGAAAGGAAAGAAGAACAAGAAGAAGAAAGTGAAGAACGTGCAAGTTCAGGCTGGGACATCAGTGTAGGGCCAAACCAGAAAGATTAAGCCTGATAAGAGTCTATTCTACTGGCAAGCACCCTAGATTAGATAGTGTGTCAGATATCTACTTATGGTACTGTAAGCTAGGTCATATAAACAAGAACAGAATAAACAGGTTGACTCAAGAGAAAATCTTCGAAGTCAGTGATTGTGAATCACTTTCAACCTGTGAGTCCTGTCTTCTTGGTAAAATGACCAAGTCATCTTTTATTAGAAAAGATGAGAGAGATACTGAGCTCTTGGGCCTAATACATACTGATGTATGCGGGCCCATGAGCACAAGTGCTAGAGGTAGATATTTTTACTTCATAACTTTCATGGATGATCTATCCAGATATGGATATGTCTATCTGATAAAACATAAGTCAGATTCATTTGAAATGTTCAAACGATTCTGAAGTGAAGTAGAAAAATAAACTGGAAAGAGTATTAAAACTCTTCGATCTGACCGAGGAGGAGAATATCTTTCTAGTAAGTTTCTCACATATCTAGGAGAGAATGAGATTCTCTCCTAATGGACTCCTCCAGGGACACAGCATAATGGTGTGTCTGAAAGAAGAAATCGGACTCTGTTAGATATGATCCGATCTATGATGGGTTTTGCCAGCTTGCCGAATCGATCTGTTATCTGTTAAATAGGATTTCAAGTAAGTCTGTAATTAAGACTCCATATGAGATATGGACAGGGAGTAAGCCAGCACTTTCACACCCTAGGGTCTGGGGGTGCCCGGCCTATGTCAAACGATTAGTCACAGACAAACTTTGACCTAGGTCTGACAAATGCATATTCATAGGGTATTTCAAAGAGACCAAAGAATATTTTTTCTACCATGCTGATGAACAAAAGGTGTTCGTCAGCCTTAAGGCAATCTTTTTAGAAAAAGAGTTCCTTGATGAAGGAACCGTTGCCTCTAAGGTTGAACTTGAAAAAGTTCAACAGGTAGAAGGACCGACACCAATAGCTGAACCTGAGTCAGATTTGATTAAATCAAATTTGGAGCCTAATGTACCTGCATCATTAAGACGATCCGACAGAGTACCGCATCAGTCAGATAGATACTATGATTTTTTGATTCGGGACAGTGATCCCATCGAACTCGATGAGAACGATGAGGATCCGATCACCTATATGGATGCAATGCAGAGATCTGATTTTGAGAAATGGCTTGAAGCTATGAAATCCAAAATGAAGTCCAAGAAGGTCAACGATGTATGGACATTGGTTGACCCACCTGAAGGGGTTAAACCCATTGGGTATAAATGGGTGTTCAAAAAGAAAAGAGGCACAGACGAAAAGGTGGAGACCTATAAAACCCATTTGGTTGCCAAGGGATATCATCAACATTATGGTATTGACTATGACGAGACATTTTCACTGTGACAATGCTCAAATCCATTCGGATAATGCTTGCAATAGCTGTCCATCTGGATTATGAGATCTGACAAATGGATGTAAAGACAGCTTTCTTGAATGAAGAACTGACCGAAGAGGTGTATATGATATAACCTGAGGGGTTTACATCCACAGATGAGTCCAAGGTGTGCAAGCTTCAGAGATCCATTTATGGATTGAAGCAAGCTTCTCGGAGTTGGAACATGCATTTTGATAAGGTAATCAAAATGTATGGCTTTGTTAAGAATGGAGAAGAGCTCTGCATCTATAAATGGGCAAATGGTCCAGTTGTGATATTCCTTGTCTTGTATATGGATGACATTTTCTTAATCGAAAATGACATCCCCACACTACAGGAAATAAAAGTTTGATTGTCATTGCAGTTCTCCATGAAGGACTTGGGTGAAGCATCCTACATCCTAGGAATAAAGATTTATAGGGATAGATCTAAAAAGATGCTTGGATTATCCCAGTCCACGTACATAGATACTGTGCTGAAGAGGTTCAGTATGGAAAATTTCAAGAAGGACTATGTATCGATAAGCCATAAAATTTCTCTCTCTAAGAAGGATTGTCTGACAACTTCTGAAGAGAGAAAGCGTATGAGTAGAGTCTCATATGCTTTGGCCATGAGATCTATCATGTACGCCATGACATGTACAAGACCAGATGTGGCATACTCACTAGGAGTAATGAGTAGATACCAATCTAATCCTGGAGAAAATCACTGAAAAGTGATTAAAGCCATCCTTAAGTATTTGAAAAATACTAAGGACCAATGGTTGGTTTATGATGAGTCAGATCTGAAACTTGTGGGGTTCACAGACTTCAGCTTTCAATCTGACCATGATGACAGTAGAAGCGTGTCGGATTATATCTTTACTCTGAATGGTAGAGCTATCTGCTGGAAGAGTTCCAAGCAGCATACTGTGGCAGACTTTGTTTGTGAAGCAGAGTACATCGCAGCATCGGATGCCACGAAGAAAGCTGTATGGCTGAGAAAATTTATCACCGAGCTTGGAGTAGCATCCTCCCTCGATGGTTCGGTCTTGCTCTACTGCGACAGTACTGGTGCCATAGCTTGGACGAAGGAACCCAAAGCACACCAGTGGATGAAGCATATTTTGCACCACTTCCACCTGGTCTGAGAAATCATGGATCAAGATGACGTCGACCTTCAGAAGATCAACGGAAAGGAGAACCTGACCGACCCCTTCACTAAAGCCCTGGCGATAAAGGAGTTTGACAACCACAAGTCGAAGATGGGTATTAGATACTGTACCGAGTGGCTTTAGGACAAGTGAGAGTTGTTGGAAAATATGTCCCAAAAGTCAATCGTCAAGCTGTTGACGGTTGTGCAACCAAGTATTGTAATTAATTTGTTAATAAATAAAATATACTTTTGATATTTTCATCATAAGCATTCATCTTCTAATGAACTTCATTGTTATGATGAAGTTCTTAGGACTATTTAGATTCGATAAAGAGAGGATTTATCAATTAGTCCTTAAAACTGTTCACGATCAAATAATAGGTTGTTAATAAGGATGATAGCTTCTATCGAGCATAGGTCGCTGTAGGCCATATGGGTTGGTTGTCCTCTTAACCAAAGAGTGTGGAGACACTGGTATGGCATATAGGTGAGATATAAGGGTACATGATCATTGAACATGACCAACTTCAGAGCATTCTGCTGTCGAGAATATCTCTGATAGGATATAGGTATAAGTATCCCTTAGACTTGGGATCACCTCAGTGACTTGCAAGCAACTCACTGTGCTTTGGTGCTAGACTAACTGAATTTCTAATTCAATGATGGAAGGCTTTTGGGCATGTCAAGTACTTGCGAAGTCAGAGTGTGATCGAGATGGGATTGACCACTCTAAGAGTTGGAGAAGAATGAGTCACTGTATTTTAATTTAGCAAAATCTTGGTCAGAATAATCCATCAGATAGATTTGATATTTTGAAATACAATATGGACAACCTGATTAGAGTTGACAGTTGAACTCTGAGGTGTTCTATGATCATTTTGGTCAAGAGGATGAATTATATGAAAACTATATCTGCATGAGTTCTAAGGATGTTGTTCTACACATTCGACCTATCAGGTCATCGTATACCATTGCTAGATGGTCACTTCGATTGATACAAAAATTTATTCCTGTGCTACCGACTTAGGTTCGGACCATAAGGTTATACACATTAGAGTTCATGATCCAATCGGATGGTTGATCAATGATTAAGAATCATTCTAGGATTAAATGATCAATACGATTGATATTTAACCTAGTGCAAGTGTTGCAGGAGGATCGATTAGCAATTCGATTGCTAATTGGCTTAATTTGATTAAGCCAATGGGTTGAGATTAAGTCTAATTGAATATAATTTAATTATATTTGGTTTGGATTTGATTGGATCAAGTTTAATTGGTTTATTGGATAAGTCAAGTGCAAGAAAAAAACTAGTCCTAGTTCAATTAGGACTTGGGTCAACCTAATTTCTAATTTGATTAGAAAATTAAATCAAATTTAATCTGATTAAATTAGATTTTTAATTAGGTTAAGACCTATTTTAATTGGGTTGATCTAATTTTGGTTTGATTTGATTTGAAAAACTAAATTAAAACAAGTCATAAGATAGAATCCTAATAAGACTAGGATTCCACCTTGCACCACATAAGCCCCCCCCACGCCCTCTCTCTTATTCCACGCAAATCTCCTCTTATTTTATGTGACAAAGGCCCTCTCCCAGTTCTTTCCCATATCCAAAAGATTTTCTCTCTTCTTTCATACATGGAAAGTGGTTGTGGATCAAATCAAAGTAGGAATAAGTTTGGATTTTAAATTTTATAAGATAGAGTTTTAGAAATCCAAAACTCTTTTCTTTTTGCACCGAATTTATCCAAATTTTTTTGGAGATTTTTATGAATTTTAGGGCACACATTGTAACCCTTTTCTAGTGATCCATGTATGAAAATAAGGAGGAGGTGCCCAAGAGATGGATGCCCTTTATCTTGCCATGTTTGGATAAGCCTTGACTAGGTATTTGACCTAGACAAGGACTCTATCATATCTCTCTCTATAAAATGATTTTTTTTATAAAATTTTTGAAGAACATAGAGATTTGAGAGACCTTTAGGGAATTCAAAAATTAGAGAGAAATACTTTTGGATCATGGAGATATAATAGACACAAGACAGGGTGTCTAGGAGAGAGTAAAGAGAAGAAGAAGAGGGTCTTCTTCTAGGGTTGTTAGTTTCATCTCTTTCCTTTCTCCATCTTGAGTTTTCTAAGAGCATATCAGATCTAAAACTCCTCCTACTTTTCATCTTTGGAAGAGCCCAAATCAAGAAGAAGGAGGCACCTGATCAACCATCGAAGAAGGATCAGTGCAGTACTAGCATACCGTGTTGATTTCCTGAAGTAGGACTTCTGATCGAGATTCGTGGGCTCGTGTGGATGACTCCTAGAGATCGGATGTATGTGCGGTTTGCAACATCATCCTCAAGTCCAGATTAGCAAGGTTAGAACATCTAACTTGCAAGGTAATAGATCTGATCTATTGTTTAATACATACATTAGATGTAGTATAGAAACATGTTGATATGATTAACATGTAGTTCATGCTCTATATATTTTAATTTTTGATTTAATGCTCTGTAATAATCATGTAATAGAATCTTAGATCTAGAGATTCTCTAATTTTAAAAAATAAATTTTAATTTATTTTAGTCTTCCACTGCCTGATCTTGAAAAAGTTTCAAGATCTAACCCTGAAACCCTAGATCTGGTTCCTTCAGTAACGGTGTACGATGCATAGTGGCAGGCTCAGCAGGGTAGTGTTGAGTAGTTTTCCATGGGTGACTCGAGTGTTGGGCCTCATGTGGTGCTCTCAAGACTCAGAGAACCAAGGCTAAGGCCAAGATCCAAAGTTCATGAGGTGGTCATGGAGTTTCTAGGGCTAGTTTGGGCCCTAGGGTGAAAGGCTGTTAGCTTTTCGGATCTTGAGATCTAGAGATTTTAGGCCTTGAAAGACTAACTTATCTTCAGGCTAAGATTGAGTCTAAGATTATGAGATTGGGTCAAATCATAGGTGTACATGGGCTTGGGTGAGTGCAATCTTGTATTGAGTTAGCCAGGGAAGTTTTTGGGTTGGGTCATATTGATCCTGTATATAAACATACTCTGTATTCGGACAATGAATCGAAGGAATACAAAATTATTTTCTTTCTAACATTTTTCTCTCTTCTTTCCTCTCTCTCTAGTCTTCTCCACATCCTAGCAGCAAGAAATCTTAGGGTTTCTTGGCCGCCAATCCAAAAAGAAAAGAAATGAGGTGCTAGAAACCAGCGCCCTCCTTGTGCATGCCCCCCTTTTGTGTGCCCCCTCTTGGATACCCAAGAGGAGTTTCATGCCCCATCTTTTACTTTTTTGGAACCTTTGTCAAGAGTACTTCAAGATCTCAAAAGATAGATTTTAGATCTGATGGAGAAGGAGTTCAAATCGCAAAAAGAAATTCTGCCGACAGGATTTACAAGGCTGCTGAAATCCTAAAGGCAATTTTTATTTTGCTTGGTTGCTGGCCTTCAAGGACCTCTATGACCTGATCCTTACTATTTCCTAACATCCACAACCTAGATAAGTTGCTTCAATAATTGGTATCAGAGCACGGGTTGTGTGGAAAAAGAAGGAGACACCAGAAGTTGAAGATCTTTAAAGGCTGAAATTTCAGTAAGGACCCTGTCAAGATATTTCTCAAATCCTTTGAAGTTTTGTTGTGTTTTTTAGTTTGGATCTAGCCATGAGAAACAACATGAAGGTTGATTTTGAGAAGTTTGATGGGAAAAAAATTTTTTTATGTGAAAAATTTGGGTAGAAGATCTTTTGGTTCAAGCAAATCTGGATTAGGCATTGGAGGAGAGTCTGAAGGGATGACGGATCATCAGTGGATGTCTCTGGAGAAGAAGACTTGTTCTGTTATTAGAGGATGTTTGGTGGATGCAGTGCTCTATTCGGTGTTAGATGAGAGGATCCCAAAAGATTTGTGATCGAAGTTGCACACCATGTATATGGAAAAAAATATGTGCAACAAGCTAATGTTGAAGAAAAGACTATACAGCTTTCGGATGTAGGAAGGCGGAGATATCTTGGGTTACATCCAAAAATTTGACTAGGTATGCAATGAGTTGTTGAACATCAGGTGAAGATGGAGGAGGAAGATAAATTATTGCTACTGCTATGCTTGCTGCCCCCTTCCTATGATCTATTGGTGATGACGTTGCTCTACGGTGAGGAGATCTTGGAGTATGAAGACATGTCTCGGTGCTGTGATCCAATGAACAGTGGAAGAAGTTGACCAAGAAAGGTGCTTCCCAAGAGGGCTTGGCTATAGGGGAGAGATCAGAAAAAAGAAGGAAAAGAGGAAGTCAAAGGGACGGTCAACATCTCGAAAGCACAGGAGCAGGAAGGAAGATAGGTGCTACAAGTGCAATGAGATCAGGCACTTCAAATGAGATTGCCCACAGTGGAAGAATAAAAAGGGAGATAAGGGAGGGCTTGATGCACTGAATACGATGGCTGATAGTGAGGTGGAGGATGACCTCTTGGTAGTATCAGATGGTCATTGGCAAAATATAGATGTATGGATCCTGGATTCAGCCTGTTCGCATCACTACACCCCAAATCGGTCTTGGTTCGCTACATACACCAAGACGGATAAAGGGACTGTGACACTTGGAGATGATCACCCATGTCAACTTGCTGGTATTGGGATCATTCGGGTGAGGATATTTGATGGGATGGTACAGACGCTCATCAATGTGAAGCACATGCCTGATCTAAAGAAGAATCTCGTGTCACTTGATTACCTGGAACAAAGCGGCAACAGCTTCAGCAGTCGTGCTAGGAGTGAGGTGTTGAACATCTCAAATGGAGCCATGATAGTGATGAGAGGTAGAAGGATAGAGAACAACCTCTACAGGATGGAAGGATCTGTGGTAACTAGGGAATCTGATGTAGTAGCAGTAGCGCAGGACCAACAGGAGACTCACTAGTTGTGGCACTACCGCCTAGGCCACATGGGAGATCGTGGGATGAAAGAGCTAAGCAAACATGGTCTGATTTTAGATTTGGATAGAGATATCTCAGAGGTATGTGAGCTATGCCAGATGAAAAAGTAGAGTAGAGTGTAGTTTGCCAGCAGTTCAACCCGCAGTGCAGTCCCACTGGAACTAGTTCACACTGATGTGTAGGGATCGATCCCAATTTCAGCAAGAAATGAGGTGAAATATTTCTTGACCTTCATAGATAATTTTTTAAAGAACGTATGGGTCTACTTCATGAATAAAAAATCAGAAGTCTTCACCAAATTCAAGGTGTGAAAAGCTGAGGTGGAGAAGGAGACAGGTCGGAGCTTGAAGTATCTGCAGTCCAACAATGACGAGGAGTACACCAGCAAGGAGTTTCAAATTTTTTGTGAGGAGTGTGGCATCAAAAGGCACTTCTCGGTGAGAGGGACTCCTCAGTAAAATAGGGTGGTGGAGAGGATGAACAGAACCCTTATGAAAAAGGCACGATGGATGAGGCTGCAGGCAGGACTTCCTAAGGTGTTTTGAATTGATACAGTAGATGCAGTCTATTATTTGGTGAATCGGTTACCTCACACTAAGTTAGATGGTGGTATTTCAGAGGAAAAATGGTCAGAAAGAAAGATTGGGATGAGCCATCTAAGGGTGTTTGGGTGCATGGCATTTGTGCACATCGGTGCTAGTGAGCGGAGCAAATTGGATGCCAGGTCACAGAAGATGGTGTTCTTGGAATATCTGTGAGGAGTTAAGAGATACCAGCTATGGGATCTCTTGGAGAAGAAGGTTATCATTAGTAGGAATGTCATATTTGATGAAAATTCAGTTCTCCAAATGCGAGATGGCATGGAGGAGCAGTAGGAGGTCCAGCAGGGCAGCGCTGGACAACTAACATCCTATTCTATTTTGCCACTTGCAGGTGCATCGAGAGGACTTGATATTCAAGTGGAGCCCCAAAGGTGTCTCCACAGGTGGAGAGAGCTCGGATGGATGAAAGAGGCCAGGAGGTCCAGCAGGAGGAAACTGGACCTAGGACGGATATCGGAGTTGCACTGCACAAGCCCAAAAAGAACGTCAGATAACCAAAACGATATGGCTTCGAAGAGATGGTGTCATATGCCCTGGTGACAGTGAATGGGGACCTCTACACCTATGAAGAGGCTGTAGAGAGCCAGGATAGAGAGAGGTGGGTCCAAGCAATGTCTGAGGAGATGCAGTCTCTCCACAAAAATGAGACATGGCAATTGGTACAGTTACCACAAAGGAAGAAACCCATTGGTTGCAAATGGGTTTACTAACGCAAGGAGGGGCCTTTGGAGCAAGGAGGTATCAAATACAAGGTGAGGCTAGTGACCAAAGGATACTCTCAGAAGGAAGGCATCGACTTCAGTGAGGTTTTCTCTTTCATCATCAGGCATACTTCATCAGGGTACTGCTGAGTATCGTAGCAGCTCAGGACTTGGAGCTGGAGCAAATGGATGTCAAGATGGTGTTCCTCTATGGACATCTAGAGGAGAGCATCTACATAGAGCAGCCACCTGGGTTTCGAGAGCTAGGAGTAGAAGAAAAAGTCTGTTTATTACAGAAATTGCTTTACAGGTTGAAGCAGTCACCGAGGCAATGGTACAAGTGGTTTGATTCTTATGTGAGGAGCATCGGGTTTTTCAGGTATGAGTATGACTCTTGTGTTTATGTTAAATCTTTGGAGGATGGGTCTAGGATATTTCTACTCTTGTATGTGGATAACATGCTTATAGCATGTAAGAGTAGGAAGATTGTGCAGGAACTGAAGGCAGCCTTGTCTCGAGAGTTTGAGATGAAGGATTTGGGACCTACGAGGAAGATCTTAGACATAAAAATTTTCAAAGATCGAGCCAAGAGGATGTTGCATTTATCTTAGGGTGGTTACATCAAGAAAGTCTTGGAGAGGTTTGGGATGAAGGAAGCGAAACCGGTAGAGCTGCCACTCATCGAGAACTTTAGACTCTCGAAGACGATATCGCCACAGATTGAGATGGAGGCTCAGGAGATGGAGAGAGTGCCATATACCTCTAGTGTGGAAAATCTTATATATGCCATGATGTGTTGTAGGTCGGATATCATCCATGCGTGAGCCAGTCAACAGGTTCATGGTGCAGCCTGGCAGGGAGCATTGGCGAGCACTGAAGGAGATCTTCAGGTATTTGGTGGGTACTGTTGGAGTTGGCATCTATTACAGACAACGAGAAGGTACTGAGGGACTCTCCAACACATCCAAGGAGGCTTGGAGGCAGATAGGAGGGTTCATAGATGCAGATTTTGATGGAGACGTGGACACTCGACGATCGACGATAGATTTTATATTTAGCCTGTTTGGAGGTCCCGTTTTGTGGAGATCATACTTGCAACCCATCACGATCTTATTCATGACTGAGATGGAGTACATTGGTGTTACGAAGGCAGTAAAAGAGGCTTTATGACTGAAGAACTTGACGTTGGAGATGGGCCTCGCACAGGAGGGCGTCAGAGTGCACTATTACTTGCACATAACTCTACCATACGAGGATGAAGCACATTGATATTAGGTATCATCAGATCAAATAGCTTGTAGAAGAAGGTGAGGTGGAGCTGGTGAAGGTCCACACTAAGGAGAATCTAGCGGATGCACTGACAAAGGTACTTCCACGAGATGGCTTTTGAAAATGTGACACTGATGTACTTGATGGATATGATGGAGTTGGTTGAGGCCTTAGAGCACCAAGGTGGAGATTGTTGGGCCTCATATGGTGCTTCCAAAGGCTCAAAGGATCAAGGCTAAGGTTAAGATCTAAAGTCCATGAGGTGGTCATGGGGTTTCTAGGGCTAGTTTGGGCCCTAGGATGAAAAGCTATCAGCTTTTCGGATCTTGAGGTCTAGAGATTTTAGGCCTTGAGGAGATAACTTATATTTAGACTAGGATTGAGTCTAAAATTATGAGATTGAATCAAGTCATAGGTGTACATGGGCTTGAGTGAGCGCAATCTTATATTAAGTTAGCCAGGAGAGTTTTTGGGTTGGGTCACATTGACCCTGTATATAAACATACACTGTATTTGGACTCAATGAATCGAAAAAATATAAAATTATTTTCTCTCTTTCTTCCACTCTATCTCTGATCTTCTCCATGTCCTAGTAGCAAGAAACCCTAGGGTTTCTTGGTCGCCAACCCAAAAAGAAAAGAAAGGAGGCGCTAGAAACCAGCGCCCTCCTTGTGCATGCCCCCCTTTTGTGCGCCCCCTCTTGGATGCCTAAGAAGAGTTCCATGCCCCATCTTTTGCTTTTTTGGAGGCTTCATCAAGAGTACTTTCAGATTTTAAAAGGTGGATTTCAGATCTGATGGAGAAGGGGTTCAAATCATAGAAAGAAATCCTACCGATAGAATTTACAAGGCTACTAAAATCTTGAAGGCTGTTTTTATTTTGCTTGGTTGTTGGCCTTCAAGGACCTCCATGATCTGATCCTTGCTATTTTCTGACGTCTACAATCTTGAAAAGTTGCTCCAACATCGAGTACAGAGTCGGAGACTTCTGCGGCATCAGATGGACTTCAGTTTCAGTTGGAGCATCGAGTAGAGGTGGTTTTGATAGGTGGAGAGGATTTTGTATGCAATGAGTGCTGGTACAGGTATGCTGTGGGATTCTCCAGGAAAGTCTAGGGTAAATGATGCAGCTGCTTAACGAAAGGGAGTCTACAATTTTTAGGATGATGCAAAGAAGTAAGTCAAAGGTCTTTAGCTAAGGAGGCGGTCATCCCAGAGGGTCTCCAAGGGCATACAACAGCTGAAGAGGGTTGGTGATGGCAAGGATGTTCAAAAAAAGAGACTATTAAGGCATGCGGAGATAGCGAGAGTATGCAAGAATATTACCAGATTTGCTAAGGCTTAGGCGCACCAAGATGGAGATTGTAGAAGTTTGTATGGTACTCCTAAGTCTTGAAAGACCACAAAAGAAGTCAAGGTGTTGGCTCCAAGATTCTAGGACCGATTTGGATCCTAGGGTTAGGACGGAAGTTGTCCTAGGGTGGAGGCAGTGCATAGCATCTACGGGCTCGAGGTTCAGACGGCGAGGACTTCGAGGGGCTTGGTTGGAGCTTTGGATATCTGGAGATACAAGGTAGAGCGAGATACCAAAGGAGAGCTGAAGACTGTGGTAGAAAAACAGTCTCAGGGTATTGGGTCGACCCAATCTGGGAATGGATCGACCAAATCACAGAGCATGCCAGAAAGACAGGTGTATCGAAGTTTTGGCATGAGACAGAAAGTGAGTCGACTCAGTGCTAGACTGAGCCAGCTCAGTTCGAATGGATCGGCTCAGTCCCAGTTGAGTCGGCTAATTAGGAACAAGATAGAAAGTACATCGTTCAGATTTTCTGTAGGTTGCTGAGAATTGGACCGACTCAATCCCAATTGAGCCGACCCAGTTCATGCGGGATGAAGGTGTATGGGAGTCTATTTTGGTCTAGGGTCAGGTTTTGATCCTAGGGCTTAGGATCTTGGTTTGTGAGGTCTTAAAGTGACTAACTCAGGATTTGGACTGGGGATAAGTCCATAGGATGTATTGGATTAGTCAAGGGAGTTTTTGGTCGGGCCTCTTGGCTATGTATATAAATAAATAGGTTGTATTAGGGTTTTATTGGTGAAGTGAAATACAGATATTTTCTCCATCATCTCTTCTCTCTCTCTTTCTCTAGAGTAGTTGCCCCAGGTTCGATGAAGCCCTAAAGGAAGGGGGACGCCTCCCTCAAGCCCATGGAGGGGGGCACCCCATCATGGATTCGGGTGGTGGATCTGTGGTTGCTACCTTTAGAGTGCATGGACTATTGCAGACCTCCTTAGGTTTTCTGGAGTAACATCTAGATCCATGCAGGTGATCCAGGGGTTTTCACAATAGGAGGTATCAGAGCAGCGCATGCAGGATTAGTGGGTGTTGCAGGTTGAGCAATGCCTAGGGTTGTGGTTTATCACTAGTGAAGTAAGTGATCAAGCTTGGAGAATTTGACATGGAATTTTGATCTCATACTATAATAAAGGTGCAAGTATTGATAGATTTCATCATCGAATGCACAATCCCTGAAGAAAAAATAAGTATAAATCTTTGTGAATCAGAGATCGATGCAGGAGCCAACTGGTGGATATTATATATTGATGGAGCCTCAAATTCTTAAAAAAATGGTACAGGTTTAATTTCGACCAACTTCGATGGAGTTGTCATCAAGTATCCATTAAGATTCAACTTTAGTACAACAAATAATGTAGCTGAGTATGAAGAATTCATTATTGGATTGGAGATCACTAAGGAGCTCGGTGCAGAAGAAGTCAAGGCATTTTTTGATTCTCAGCTCATTATGAACCAAGTGCGAGGCAAGTTTGAAAAGGATCCCATGATATCTAAATATCTACAAAAGGTAGAGGATCTCTCCACAAGCTTTAGAAGCTTGATGTTCAATGAATATCGAGATTGGAGAAGACCCGAGCTGATGCACTTTCCCACTTAGCCACTTTAAGTTCTACTGATTTGGGATAGAAGATCTACATTGAACATCCAGAGGTCTCAAGCATCGAAGAAGCTCTAAGCATCAATCAGATTGACAATGAGCTGAGCTGGATGGGTCCACTAATTGAAAATTTAATCAATAGTACCAATCCAACTGATAAGGAGGCAAGAAGAATCAAATGGCAAGCCTTGTGGTATGTTTTTCTGAATGGCCAATTATATAAGAAGTCATTTTCAATGCCATTACTTAGATATTCAAGGCCATCTGAGGCTGATTATGTATTTTAGAAAGTGTACAAAGGCATTTGTGGCAATCATTTGGGAAGCAGATCATTAGCCTATAAAGTACTCTATCAAGAATATTACTAGCCTTCAATGAAAGAAGATGCAGAAGATTACATTCAAAGGTGTGACTGATGTCAAAGGAATGCAAATATCCAGTAGAAGCCAGCATCTCAGCTCACCCCTATTTCATCTCCATGGTCTTTTGCAATGTGGGGTATGGACATCCTCGTCTGTTCCCTATGGCATCAGATCAAAAAAAAAATTCTTATTATGGCAATCAATTATTTCATAAAATGGGTGGAAGCTGAACCTTTAGCACAAATCATCAAACAAAAAATCAGAGACTTTATCTAGAAGTCAATAATACACTGATTTGGGCTTCCAAGGATGATCATAATTGATAATGGCTGATAGTTCGATAAGATGAAGTTAAAGGACTTTTGCTTCAAACTTCACATCGAGTATCAGTTCACTTCCATTGGACATCCTCAATCCAATGGAGAAGTCAAGGTCACTAACCGAACTATCCTCCAAGGATTGAAAAAGAGGCTAGACCAAGTGTTGCCCAGATATGGAGTCCAAGAGAGAGGGTGAATTGGATCTTTCAAAATTTTTTTAAGATTAGTGCACTTAGATAATGTGCTAAAGTGTTGAGTGGAGTGAGTTGATTTGCAAATCAAACACAAATGATAGGTAAGCAAGTATAAAATACAAAGAACAAATAAAGAGATACAAGCACAACAAACACAAAGAATTTATAGTGATTCGGTGCCAACCTTGCACCTACTCCACTCTTCAAGTTTCTACTTGAAAATTCAATCCACTAAATAGATTTCAAGAATACAACACGTCGGACACCTCCGACCCTTACTATCCCAGCAAGAATACTTATTTTTCAGGTACAAGCTAACCCTCAACAATTCAATTTTAGGTTTGGATCAATCCAACTGAGTTTTGGAACCCCCCTTAAATGAAATTTCAGGTTCGGATCAACTTAAAAACCCAAATACAATGTGAGAAAAATAGGATACAAAAATTTCAGCATAAAATCTTCTTAAATGAATAGAATAAATACAATAAAAATATAATATTTAAGAGAAAGAAGCTTTTGCCGAATACCCTCAATAGATTTGCATAATTGATTATAGTTGGAGGGTGCTTGGTGAGTTGATTGAATACTTCTTTCCTCTCTTTTAGAAATTTTTTGAACTTTCACAGATGTGAGCTTTAAATACTTAAAAACTTATGATTTTCTACTTTAAGAGAGCATTTATAATCACCATTTACTCTTGAGAATATCTTAGTATCAGTTTTGAGCTGTTGAAGAGTATTTAATGCATATTAAATGCATCAAAAATGGACTGAAAACTAGTCGTTACGAAGGTCATCCAGAATGGATCATCCCACTATGATTGGAAAGTCTCATGAGCCACCTCATTTGGCCAGTCTAAAAATCAAACTTTTTATTTTAGTCTCAGGGTCTCAGGGGTCATCCCACTGCATTATACAAGCCAAAACAGTACGTGCCGGCTACTCAATAAAAGGGGATGATCCAGATGGGTTGTCTCATTTTGTGTTAATCTAATTTTTTATGTATTTAAAGTTCAAAACTAATCAGAATACTTTTAAATATTTTTAAATAGCTTCAAATCAATTGGACACTCTCAGAAGGCCTCGAAAACTTCTCCAACTTGTAGAAACTTTAATTTTGGCATACTTGATGAACCTTTTCAAATCCAATCTTTTAGACTTTCTGAAACATCACAAAAATATTTTTTAAAAATAAAAAACTTATTAGTAGTCTCCTCAAATAATTTGCGATCATCAAAATTAATTCTTGGAGCAACAATCTCCCTATTTTTGATGATGATAAAATATTTGAGTGTTCATAAAATAAGTCCTTAAAACTCAAAAAATTTAGGTTTGTGAAGCACTTATAGGAATATATCAAAGATTAAGTATGAAAAATCATGAGATACATATTTTAATATTTCAATTCATTTTGCTAAAACTCATTTGAGAAGGTATCATAGTTTTTTTAAAGATTATTTTTAATCAGCCAAAATTCTCTCCTTTCTTGTATGAAACAAATAAAAATAATCATTTTAATCATTTGAAAAAAATCTCTCCCTTTCTTATATAAAGAGTATTCAATTTGTAAATTTTTTTTTTATTGAAGCAAAGATGGTTCATAAAAAAATTTTATTCTTCTCTTCTTTGTTTTTAATATCAGAGCAATAAATGTGAAAGGAATATTTCTTTCTCTTTTTCTCATTTTGATATCAAAGCAAGAATGAAACTATTAGAACAAGAATTAAAAGAGAAGAAATTAGAGCATTTAATAAAATCAAAAGTGGATGTATCAAATCATTTTAACATCAATGCAAAAATAAAATTATCAGAGCACTCGAGAAAAATGGATGTATTAGAGTATTTTTCAAAAAGTATCAAAATGAAGGTAAAAACAGATGTATCAGAGCAAAAAAACTAGGCATATTAGAGGTGTATCAGAGGCGTATCAGTGCAAAATACTGTATCAAAGTAAAAAATTTAAAAGAGCAAAATAAATTTAAAAAGTTTAGATAAATAATATTTAGATAGACAATACACTACTTTCTCCTCCTTTTTGGCATCATCAAAAAAAAAAAAAAAGATTAAAGGGATTAAGATTTTTAATGATTGTACATCAGGTATTAAAGTAATAGTGTGCAGTTATCCAAATGTAACAGTCATTCATTCATTCAAAAATTGTGGGCCATACAAAGTGATAATAAAGGATAACTTCATTGATTAATTACAACAAAAGAGAGGTTATAAGAGTCATAATATATGTCCATGAGCATAAAGCTCTCATACATCCAATCTACAAAATACAACTAAGTAACCTAATACAAAATGAACTAGTCTAGTACAAAAAGATCAAATCAGTGAGAATGGGCATCGAGCGCAAGATAGGTAAAAGATGATCAGCCTCGTCCTCGATCGAAGGGTCTGGTCTGAGAGGAAGATGTCAGGAGATGGAAAGTAATGGGCTGGACAAAGGCTGGCTCATTGGATGCGGAGGGCCTGGACAGAAGCTGAGTCCTAATAGCATCAAGTTGGGATAAAGCTTCCCTTACAGAAAGTCGGAGCACATCTAGATCAGTAGATACGAAGTCTCTGGAGTCCTTGATGTCTGCTCAAATCGGCTCAAGAGAAGAATGAAGCTGGCTGTAGAGTCTCTCTATCTCTCGAGCTAAATCATCCACTGAGGTGAAGTGGTGGTCGAAGTACTCGCTCCTGCCGATAGAGAATCTAAAATCCATCTGATCTCCCTCTCAATATCAAAAATCCTGCCACTGAACCTGAGTAAGGAGCTCTCCATACTCTCCAGTCTAGTACTCATATTAGACAAGAGCTCCATCAATGAAGATATATGTGACATGACAGAAAAGTTTGAGGAAGAATCAGAAAAAAAACTCGATGGATCCTGACGATACTGCTGTTGCTGCTACACCTGCTAAAGATCTACTCATGATACTGCTGAAACTGATGGAGCTGCTGAAGAACCTGATCCTGAAACCACTACTGCTGAATAGATAGAATCCCTGCTACTCTCTCAGCTAACAGTCCCATACACTCATCCCCCAAACTAAAAGATGGCATGGTATGGCTCGATGGGGGTACTCTGATTAAGGATCCTACCTCAGGCTCCGATACAGGGTGATCAACTGGACTCTATCTGGGCATAGGTGGTGAAGATGGACCCTCTCCCTCATCATGCTCCTCCTTCTCATCATCCTTCTCCTCAACTATAGCTGCACGGCCCTTGGCCCAACAGCCATCTACTCTGACAAATCCCATGCACTGAAGGGAGTGGTTATTATAGGTGTTGGTGTATGATAGTCTACAAACAACCTCTCCCTCAAAACTCACTCCAAACTCTCTAAAAATCATTGTGAGAGCCATGTCATATGGCAAGAGAGCCTTAGATTTGTTCAAAGCTTCCCTCATGGCATCGATTATCAAGAAAGGTAGGTCAGGGGAGTCTCAGAAACAATATGGTGCATCAAGCAGATATCCCTACCAGTCATCAAATCATATCTTTTCCCTCTAGGGAAAAAAATCCTAGACACCATGTGGTAGAGCAACCTCATTTCCACACTCAGATCCTTGGCTTCAATTTTCAGAAATCCTTCTACATCCTCTCTTCCAAGGATAGTCCTGAGTCCAATTTTCTTTTTAGGTAGCTCATCTAGGCAACTACTCTCATAAGGCTTCTGAAGGAGTCTACCTAGTCTAGGTGCATTTTGAATAATTTGGACACCCTTCATCATAGACCTCAAAACACCATCAGAGAAGACTAAGTTTGAGTAGAATTCCTTGACAAGATCAATATACACCGGCTCAGATAAATTGAAGAAAAATCTCCATCATTGCTTAATTAATTTCTCTCCAATGAAAAAACCATCACTCCTTAAAAATAAAAAACTATATTTCTTTCCAAAGTTACTTTTCTTACAGATAGAGGGATCTTACTTGGTGTAACCAGTGGAGAAGCTTCGGTTGGTGCTTGAGCTACCTTCTTCCTCCATTCTTCAACCTTCAAAGACTTTACAGACTTCCTTCTCTGCGGCAACCTCATTTTGGGGGCCATTGTCCCAAGGAGAGGAGGAAAATTAGTCGAGAGGGTAGAGAAGAATGAGAGATGGATGGAAATGAAGAGGAGAAGAGGGTTTCGGGTTGATTGTCATGGATTTTGCAAGTTAGGGCTTGAGATTTTGATGGAGAGCAAGAGGGTATGCCGAGAGAGAGAGAGAGTTTGCTCTAGGGTTTGAGATGGAAATCTAAGATTTTGGGTGGTTAACGGGATGGATTTGTGGCTGGTGGAGAGTTAGAGGAAGAGTTTTTGGTTTGGAATGAGAAGAAGAGGAAAAAGCATAGTAATTGAGTCACCCCACTTAGCTTTTAAAAGAGGAGTTTAAATGGATTGGTTCGTATGAAATTCATTTGCCCGATCAATTGGGACATCCCATATGGGTCGTTCTATCCAAGAAAGGTTCAGATGATGAGAAAAAAATTTAAAAATAGAAAAAAATTTTAAAAAAAATTAAAATGGGTCATATCGAGTTGAGATGATCATGAGAAGTCCAGATAAATTTTGGTATGATTTTTGATCAAATATTTCAATGAAAAAAATTTGAAAAGGTATCTGAATAGCACTGATGATTTTTAATTATCTTGAAAAAAAGATAGATGGCTCCCAAAATTAAGATAATGATGTCAAGAAATTTTAGAAGAATTTTGAGAGTAAAATTATGATTTAAATTCAAGCAGAATGGTCTAAGATGCCCAATTCCCTTCTAATTTCATAAAATTTATTTTTATTTAGTACTTTGGTGAAAATATCAGCTAGTTATTTTTCAGTATTTATGTATTCAGATGTTATATCATTATTTTGAATATATTCTCTTATGAAATAATATTTAATTTCAATGTGTTTTGTCCTAGAGTATTGGATTGAATTTTTGGTCAAATTGATGGCACTAGTATTATCACATCTTATGGGGATGTTTTTAAATTCAATACCAAAATCTATGAGTTGTTGCTTAATCTACAGGATTTGAGCATAGCAATTTTCGATTGTAATGTATTCAGCTTCGATTGTAGACAATGCTACCGAATTTTGCTTCTTACTAAACCAAAAGATTAAGTTCACTCTTAGAAATTGACAAGTTTCATTAGTACTTTTTCTATCTAGTTTATATCCAGTAAAGTCCACATCTGAGTAACCTATTAAGTTTATTAAAGATTATTTTGAGAACCAAAGTCCTAGATTTTGTATTCCTTTTAAGTACTAAAAATTCTTTTAACAGTATTTAAGTGAGATTTCTTAGGATTTGACTGATATCTAGCACACATGCATATACTGAATATTATATCAGGTCTACTAGTAGTAAGATATAATAAAGAGTCTACCATACCTCTATAGAGCTTTGAATCAATATTTTTATCATATTCATCTTTTTCTAATTTACAGAAAGGGGTCATAGGTGTACTTACAATTTTTGAGCTCTCCATTCTAAATTTCTTTAGTAGTTCTCTTGTGTACTTAGTTTGGGTGATGGAGATCCCTTCCTTCATTTGCTTGATCTGGAGTCCGAGGAAGAAAGTAAGTTCTTCCATCATGCTCATCTCAAACTCTCCTTGCATGAGCTTGGCAAACTCTTGATACAAATCTTCATTAGTAGACCCAAATATAATGTCATCAACATATATTTGTATAACTATAATTTCTTATCTTTTCTTTTTATAAATAGAGTTGTATCAATTTTTTTTCTTAAAAAATTATTTTCTAATAAGAACTTATTCAATCTTTCATACCAAGTCTTAGGAGCTTATTTTAAACCATATAATACTTTGTTTAACTTAAATACATGATCTGAAAATTTATGACTTTCAAAATCTGGAGGTTGTTCTACATATACTTTTTCAGCAATATAACTATTTAGCAAAGCACTCTTAACATCCATTTGAAATAATTTAAAGTTCATAAAATAAGCAGAAGTAAGTAGCATTCTTATTCCTTCTAGTCTAGCAACAGAAGTAAATATTTTATTAAAATCAATTTTTTCTTGTTGATTGTATCCTTTAGCAACTAATCTTGCTTTATTTCTTATTACATTTCTATCTTCATCTAATTTGTTCCTATATACCCATTTAGTTCCTATTATAGGATGATTTTTAGGTCTAGCAACTAGTATCCATACATTATTTTTTTCAAATTGGTTTAGCTCTTTTTGCATGGTAATTATTCAGTTATGATCTTTTTCAACTTTATCTATTATTTTAGATTCTAGATGTGAAATAAAAGCTACATAATTATAAACATCTCTAAGAGAAGATTTAGTTCTTACTCCTTATGTCGGATCACCAATTATTAATTCTTTAGAATGATTGTGGATATATCTTTATTTCCTTAGAAGATTATCTGTATTTTGAGGTTGTTCTTGAATGTTCTGATCATTGATATTTTCATCCTCATATTTTTCATCCAATTGATCTTTATTTCGCTCATCTGAGTCATTAATAGTGAGCTCTTTCATTCCATTTTCTATGATACCTACATCATCAGCACCCTCTTTCTTTCTTGATGGAAGATCATTAGTTTCATTAAAAACTATATGAATTGACTCTTTCACTACTAGTATTTTTTTATTAACTATTCTAAAGACTTTGCTAGAAGTGGAATAGCCAAGAAAGATAGCTTCATCATATTTAGCATTAAATTTATCTAAGCTAATTTTGCCATTATTTAAAACAAAACACCGACAACCAAAAATATGAAAATAGCCTATATTAGATTTTCTATATTTTTATAGTTCATAAGGTATTTTCTTTAAAATTGATCTTATTAAAGCACAGTTTAAAATATAACATACTATATTAATTACCTCTGTCCAAAAATATTTTGGGAGTTTACTTTCACATAGTATGGTACAGGCCATTTCTTCTATAATTCTATTTTTTTTCTACAACTCTATTTTGTTGTGGTGTTCTAGGTACTGAAAAATTATGATCTATGCCTTTTTCATCACAAAATTTTTTAAAATTTTTGTTTTTAAATTCAGTACCATGGTCACTTCAAATAGAAATAATTTGTCAATCTTTTTCATTCGAAATCTTTCGACAAAACTTAGAGAATGCTGAAAATACTTCATCTTTAGATGCTAAAAATAAAATCCAAGTAAAGGTTTAGAAGTTGAAACAATGTTCTTAGATTTAAAGAAAACTTTTATTTGTTTACCTAATTGACATGCATCATAAATTTTATTTTTGTCAAAATTAATTTTTGACAAGCCAAAAACCAAATCTTTTTTAATGATTTTAGAAAGTGTGTGCATACTAATATGTGCAAGCCTATGGTGCCAAAGCCAATTAGTTTTATTAATTTTAGCATTCACGGCCACAAGATATTGCATATTTTGTATGGAGAGATTATCCAAATCAACCATGTATATATTGTCATGCCTATGTCCAATGACTAGTGCTAACATCAGAGGGACTAGTTACAATACACATAAATGATTCAAAAACTACTTTATAATCTTTATCATATAATTGACTAATACTTAAAAGATTATACTTAAGACCATCTACAAGTAATATATTTTCAATGCAAGTGGAGGGAGTGATACCAATATTACCAATACATATGATCTTTCCTTTGCCATTATCTCCAAAGGTGACCATCCTTCCATTCTTGATTTCCCATGTGATGAATTAAGATTCATCATCAGTTATGTATCTTGAGCATCCACTATCAAGATATCACTTCTGTTTTGTTGCTTGGGATGCAAGACACATATGCATATATGAAATCAAGTTTTAACCTCAGGTATCCATGCTAACTTGGGTCCTTTGGGGTTAATCACAATGGTTTCTTTTGAAATCCATATTTTTTTAATATTTCTATCATCAAATTTATTTGATAAACATGAATAGACTTTATGTCCTACTTTGTCATATTTAAAATAAGTAGTATTTGATAATTTTCTTATGGATGTATTGACAAAAATATTTTTCAAAAATTTTTATTTTCGAAGAGTGTTATAGCCAAGTCTGACTTTATCATATACAACTTTATGACTATCAATGATCGTCTGAAATTTGTTTAAACTTAATATAAATCTATCAGCTATAGGTTTCAACTTAGTTATCTCTTCCTTTAGTTTTTGATTTTCTTTTATAAGAGTTTTATTTTGTCTTGAAAATTCATCTTTTTTTTTAATAGAGATTGATTCTTTAATTCTAATTTTTTATTTTTATTGTCAACTTCTTCTTTTTCTTTAGCTAATACTTGGTTTCTTAATTTTAGATTTTTATTTTTTATTCATAATTCTTTTAGATCATCTAAAAATTCATGAAAAGCTTCTAACAGTTCATCATAAGAAAATTCATTTTGAGTTTTAAGGATTACCTCATTTTCATGTGCCATAAGGCACATGTTGGCTTCTTCGTGAGATTCTTCATCTGTGGTGGAGTCATCACTGTCGCTCTATATAGCCATCATAGCTTTTTTCTTCTTGAACTTCTTTTGATCCTTTTTTAAGTTGGAGATATTCTGATCTGAAATGATCTGGCTTCTTGAACTCATAACAAATGATAGGCTGTTCCTTTTCTTTTTCTTTACTTGACTCCCCCTTAGCTGGTGGTTTTCTCTTAGTCCTTTATCTCCTTCTCCTCATAAAGCATCTAAATTTTTTGATGATTAGGGTCAAATTCTCATTTTCCTCGCTGTTCTCTGATTTTTCTGTGTCTTCTTTTTCTTGAGCTGTCGACTTGAGAGCGATAGTCTTTTTTCTTCTAGTCTCCTCTTCAGAGTGTTGCTTCATGATCAGTTTGTAAGTCATGAGGGATCCAAAAAATTTTTCCAATGGTAGAATATTTAAATCTTTGGCTTCTTGGATTGTAGTGACATTTGTCTCTCATGATCTTGATAAAAATCTGAGCACTTTTCTCACAAGATCACTATTAAAATAATATTTGTCAAGACTTTTCAAATCATTTATGATGTCAGTGAAACAGATGAATATTTAAGTTATTAACTCTTTAGGTTCTATTTTAAATAGTTCATAGTTGTGCACAAGCATATTGATCTTAGATTTTTTTACTTGGTTTGTGCCTTCATGTGTGACTTCTAACCTATTTCAAATTTCTTTAGCTGAATTGCAAGTGAAAATATGATTAAATTCATTTGCATCTAAAGCATAATATAAAATATTCATGATTTTAGCATTGAGCTGAGCTATTTTCTTATCAAATTTATCCCATTCACCTTTCGACTTAGGGAAAGACACACCATCAATCAATTTAGTGGGTGTGTGTGGTTTATTTACTATGATACTCTACATATTATAGTCAAGTACTTGAATGAAAATTCTTATATGAGCTTTTCAATAGGTGTAGTTTGATCCATTGAAAAGTGAAGGTCGGTTTGTGGATTGCCCCTCAGCTAGGGATGTGCCAAATTGGACTACCATAGACCTTTGGCTCTTGATGGTTAAATCAAGTAAGGGCTAGAGCACCAGACTCTGATACCACTTGTTGCTCAGATATGGAGCTCAAGAGAGGAGGTGAATTGGATCTTTTAATTTTTTTTTAAAGATTAGTACACTTAGATAATGTGCTAAAGTGTTGAGTAGAGTGAGTTGATTTGCAAATCAAACACAAATGATAGATAAGCAAGTATAAAGTAAAAAAAATAAATAAAGAGATGCAAGCACAACAAACACAAAGAATTTATAGTGATTCGATGCCAACCTTGTACCTATATCCACTCTCCAAATTCTTACCTTGAAATTCAATCCACTAAATAAATTTCAAGAATACAACACGTCGGACACCTCCGACCCTTACTATCCAAGCAAGAATACTTATTTCTCGGGTACAAACCAATCCTCAACAATCTGATTTCAAGTTTGGATCAATCCAATCGAGTTTTGGAACCTCCCAAAACTCAAAAACCCAAATATAATGTGAGAAAAATAGGATACAAAAATTTCAGCACAAAATCTCCTTAAATGAACATAATAAATATAATAAAAATACAATACTTAAGGAGAAGAAGCTTTTACTGAATATTTTCAATGGATTTGCATACTTGATTGCAGCTGGAGAGTGGTTGGTGAGCTGATTGAATATTTTTTTCCTCTCTTTTAGAGATTTTTTGAACTTTCATGGATGTGAGTTTTGAATGCTTGAAAATTTATGATTTTTTACTTCAACAGATCATTTATAATCATCATTTGCTCTTGAAAATATCTTAATATCGGTTTTGAGCCATTGGAGAGTATTTAATGTGTATTAAATGCATAAAAAATAGACTGAAAACTAGCTGTTACGAAGTTTGCCCAGAATGGGTCATCCCATATGGGTCGTCCCACTGTGACTGAGAAGTCCCATGAGCCACCTCATTTGGTCAGTTTGAAAATTAGATTTTCTGTTTTGATCTCAGGATCTTAAGGGTCATCCCAGGTGGGTTGTCTCACTGCGTGCCACAAGCCAAAATAGTACGTGCCGGCTACTCAATGAAAGGAGATGATCCAGATAGGTCATCCCATTTTGTGCCAACCCAATTTTTTATATATTTAAGGTTTGAAACTTATCAGAACACTTTCAAACATTCTCAAATGGCTTCAAATCAATTGGACACTCTCAAAAGACTTTGAAAACTTCTCCAACTTGCAGAAACTTCAACTTTGGCATACTTGATAAAGCTTTTCAAATCCAATCTTTTAGATTACCTGAAACATCACAAAAATATTCTTTAAAGATAAAAAACTCATTAGTAGTCTCCTCAAATGATTTGTGATTATCAAAATCAATTCTTGGAGCAATACTAAGTCAAAAAACTTTGGGTAGATGAGCTCTACAGTATACTATAAGCATATCGGACAACACCCCAAATACCAACTGATGAAACATCTTTCAAGGTAGCCTTTGGCATAGAAGCTGTTATTTTAGTGGAGGTCGGTCTACCATCATATAGAGTGGAGAGTTTTAATGAATAGAAAAATTTTGATTATGTCTGTGTCGATCTCGACTTTCTCGAAGAAGTGAGGGAGCGAGCTCGAACCATAATGGCCTCTAATCAACAAAAGGTGGCCCGCTATTACGACTCCCTAATAAAATCAAGTCCTTCAGATATGGCGATCTTATCTTTCATGGATCCAAAGTCTCTAAACCTATTGAGTAAGGCAAGTTAGCCCCGAATTAGGAAGGACTATACCAAATTTTTGATGTGATTCTACCGGAATCCTATCAAATTGAAGGACTAGATAGTATACCTATACCTCAGACTTGGAATTTTAAAAATCTAAGATTACAATCAGTGAGTTTTATTAAATAAATTAGTAGTGCAATCCTAGTTTGCAACTACTTATGCATTGCTAAATATTATGATTCATCTCGATTCTCATTGATGTCACTTCGGCTTATGTTCTACATCATGCACGGCAATTTCATTTTGAGTCAATAAGATTCAAGATTGAACTCAAAATTGGCAAACAAAATTCATGGAAGAAATTATTTTATTAGATGAAGTTTTCTTTACAAATTTCATCTGCTACATTCACCATAAAAAAAAAGAGATACAAAATGTATACAAAGTATCTTATGATCTCCTACATCCCTTGGATCTCCCTGATGATCTCCCATGACTTTTGGAGCCTTTAAGATGTTTCGATGGCCTCCCCGAATCTTTAAGGGCTTCGATCCTCAATCCCTCAATAAAATCTTGACTCTCCAATATCCCACCAGTAGTGAAAGCCACATCAAGAGAAGTCCTGGTGATGCAAAAATATGTGTCCGAAGGAGCACCCCAAACTTCATGGCATAGCTCCTCGGCATCGAAATCCGTCAAAGTCAGGAATGTCAAATTGATGTTGGGAAAGAGCTCTTTCACCTTGGCAATGCATCGGTTGAAGCCCATTTCATTCACCCAAAAGAACAAGCCCATGTTCTCGGTAAGTGCTCATATCCTGGTCGCGATGATGGTTGCCTTCGAGATATTTTCTTCATCTTTAAGGTACACTATCTATTCGCAAAAGGAACAAGCCTTTCAAGCAAGCTGCAAGTACAAAATAATCAAATAGATAACAAAAGAAGATAAAGGACATCAGGTGAAAATCTTCAAAAGAAAAAATACTTCATTTCATTACAAGATCTTTTGTTACAAGCTTTTCATAAAAGATAAAAACAAAACAAAAGATGAGAACATAAGGTTATGCTTTGACTGTAACCTTTGGATTCGGTTGGTCTTCGGATAAATCATCTTTAAAGTCCTCGATTGGAGTCGAAGAGGGGACATCGGCAATGGCTTCGGAGCAAACTTATGCCTGCACTAGATCGAAAGCATGAGCCTTGACATTGGTGGTGATCGTCACTTCGATAGGTGTGATGAGATTCGAAGGAGTAACCACTTTAGAAGGAGTAGCCTCATTTTCTTCTCTTCGCTATCCACTAGCTCTCTCACCTTGAGATAATGCGGCTGACGTCGACTTTTGGGAAGAAATCTTTCACCTTCCTAAGGTACTCCTTAAAGCCAATATGATAGGAGGATATGGCACCCTCAGCAACTTTGGACCTAAAATTATCGGATGCTTTGTACTCCTCTACTGCTGTAGTTGCCGCCCCCTTCACCCTCTCCTCAGTAGCAAGAAGGGCTGCATCAGTTTTCTTCTTATCATGCTGATGATCGGCCAAGTCCCTTCTCTCCAACTGTTCCCTTTTGACGTCTTGCTCCAGAAACTTTATCCTCATCTGAGCTTCATCGAGGTCAGTCTCTAATCAAACCATATCTTCTTCAATCTTCTTGGAGGTAGCCTTCAACTCCTCCTCAGTTGTCCTTAACTTCTCCTTAAGAGAAGTCTTAGTCCGATCATTTTTCACTAAGGTTTCCCTAATAAGGACAAGTGAATGCATCATCTGCACAAGGAACGTGAGTTATGAAAGTAGAAGGAAGAAAAGAAAAAGAGAGAAAAAAATAAAAGAAAAGAGAGGAAGAACTCACCATGATGATGCTAATTGAACTAGCATTTAGGGCATTCTCAACTAAAAGATTCTTTTGCAGCTCTTGATTTGCTAGAAGAATAAGAAGATCCATTAGCTCACTAGCGAGCTAATTGTCCATCAATGCCAATGCATCCTTAATGTTTTCATCAACATCATGGTCTCCTCTTGAGTAATGGTTCGGAAGGAGGTTGGTCATCCCCCAAAAGAGATCTCAGAGCCACGCCAATCGATATCATGACCTCAACTTTGGTTTGAGAGATGTCAAAAGCCAACGATCTCAAAATCTCATCCAATGAGACCACCATCACTGCAAAAGACTTCAGTTGAGATCAAAGTGGATTGGAAGAATCTGATTTCTTCTTCTTTAAGAGCTTGACCTCTAGGTGTGAGCTTGATCTCTTTTTGCCCCTCCTTACCTACACAGCTTTGATGTCATCAATTGTCAACCTCATTTCTACAATGACAAAAAAAAAGAAGAATTAGAAGCCTACGGTGAGGAAAGATAAAATAATAAGGAAGCATGAAGAACAACAATCTATGTTGGAGAGTGATATGGCTGATGCTTGCATCGTACAATCTCTACTCGATTAATAGGTTCTTGAACTGAGAGACATGGATACCGATCAGTTTTCGATAGTCTCCTAGGTTCTCTTCAGGAGGATCCTTCTTCGTATTCAGCTCAAGCCAAGGCTTGCACCAGGTAGTCCTAAAGCCCCAAGGTTGATCTGAAGAGATAAAAAAGTATCGATTCTTCCAACCATGTATAGAAGATGGGAGGCCAGATACAATCTTACACTTCAGGCGAGAGGAGAAGTACCACCATTTCTTATTGTAGGGGTTCTTCTTCAAGGAAAATAAGCACCTAACAAGTGAACATCTAGGAAAAATCTTGGTAATGTGGCAAATCAAAATGAATGCAATCAAATATTGAATCATGTTCGAAGCTATCTGGATGAGAAGGATCTTGTAATAATCTAATTTATTACAAATGAATGGATGAAGTGAAAATTGAAGACCAGAGAGGAGTGCCTCTTCATAAAAAGTGACACAATCTTCTAGAGGAATGGAAACCCTATCATCCTTACTAGGTACCACTAATCTAAAGGAGGAAGTGATGAAGTATTGAATCCAATACTTTCACAAGTTGAATTCAACAAAATGAGACTCTTCATGGTCGGGTCCTAAAAATGCACGACCCTGACCGTGAGATGCCCCTTTAGAGACTCTCTATGGAGAGACCCTAGGTCCTCTCAGAGAAGAAGAACTAGAAGATTCGAGACTACTAGTTTTCCTATATCTATGAGGAGCCATGAGGTCAAAAAAAGAAGAATGAAAACCTATAAAAGTAACAAAACTATCGGACAGACTAAGTGAAGGTAGAGGCTAAGAGCTAGGAAGCTAAAAAACTAAATTTCAAGGATAAAGAATTAAAGGGCAAACCAGCTAAAGGATCTCTTACCGAGAGCATGGTCAGAAGGTGCTAAAAGTTGCTATCCAGGAAGAAAGCTTCGAGAAAAGCTAATGCAACAGCAATGGTGGAGAGATAGAAATCAAGCCTAAATGATCTTATTAATAAGGGGACATCAACAGTTTTGATCCTTTGACTCTCACTATCTGATGCTACGGGCATTGCCACTTGACATTGTTTGGTAGTTAAGGTGGCATACCAGAAACCACCTCTTTTCAAAATCATTATGACTCCTTAAATTCTACTATGATATTATTGTATGAAAGATGTGACAGTCACTTTTTTTAAATTCAGACAGCATGCCCCTTTGTATGCCATGATGGATAATTAATGCAGGATGATAGTGCGATGGTTCAATAATGGGACTCATGTTGTTACAAGCACTAAATGGTAATCGGATCCAAAAATGCCTGACGACTCCAGGTCCTAGTTAAAGTACAATTTCGGCAATAACCTGATGCGAGTCATCGACATCTCTAAATGCTACCCATCAAAGTAAAACTCTCATCATATTGGTGAAGACCTGAAGTAATATTTAACTACTCTAATTGCATCAATGAAGCCTCATAAAGATAATGGAGCTCACTATGACACACAACCCCAAGGATCTAAGTGATGATCTACTTCCCAGTACCCAAAAAGAAAAGAAAAGAGAGAGCAAGAAGAGATGCTTTTCAAATTAGAAAGTGGGGGGCAAGTATTAAGCAATATTTGGTCCACCTAATGACATATCTGACCTTCGAAGACATGGTGAACGCTTGGTGTTATGATGTGGACAATTTGTGACATATGTTCTGCTCAACATTAATGTCATCAATTGATAGCCGATCATAAGAAGTCAACAATCGGATGAGGTCTACATCATCGGTGCTCTATCGATCTCACCTCATCTTCATCTCGATTCTCTATGAACCATATAGTGGTTCGAAAGTTATGAAAAGTCATTAGTGAGCGGATTATTCTGAGTTGGCATTCGGTTATAACGGTATAGACAGCTGGCCCGTAACCAATCGCCAACAACCTACCAACAACCCACTACTTCAGCTCAAGCGGTTGCTAACCACCTAACAAATCTTCCTCTATAAAAAGAGAAGAAAGGGGGATGCCAAAAAGAGGAGAACTCTCTGAACACTATCTCTTATTATTGTTCTCATTATCTTCTTCTACTGTTCTCCCTCTCCGACTCTTACTGACTGAGCCATTGGAGGTTCCTCCGTCAGAGAATCTCCAATCTCTTTCTCCATTAGAGAATCCTCCATCTCTTTCTCCAACATTCGCGAACTTTCTTTGCAAGTGACTAGGATCTTGACTAATGCCTACTTGCTCTAGCTAGATGAAAGATCTGAGCTATCCTACCCCATCATTTCCTGTTGGAGAGGTGTAGCAACACTAATATTTATTAGCATCGACAATGGTCCTAGTTACTATAGTGTTGTAACAGTTGAGTTTTGCCTTGAGGATGGAGCTAGGGGGCACTAGTTAACTTGATGTTTGTATTTTTGGTTTTGCTTTCTACAAGTAACTTCCTTACTTGCCTTTATTGGTCTATCATTCTAATGAGAAAGACTTTATCCTCGAATTCATCTTCTTATATGCTTTTCTACAAATTCAATTTTGATTATGGACCTAAGTGGTTCAAGTTGTTGGAAATTTTAATTTTCTTTCAAAAAAGATTAATTAAAATTTTTAAATAAAAATTTAGTTATTTTCTTTTTTGAAAAGATTAAAAGTTTTAAAATCCCATTCTTAATAGTCCCACATTGGATACTTAAATGCAAATACACTTGCATTATCATGTCTAGTTATTTCAAGGCTTCTCGAGCTTTAGGGATGGTGGACTAGTGACTACATACACAAGCCTTTGGTTGTCTAAGGTCGACTGGCCATGCACATGTACTTGGACGTGGTATGTGCATTCACATGCATAGTTAGCATATTTTATCACACACCTTCACCAATTTTAATTTGATTTTGAATTTAAAATTAGATTTCAATCTATAACATGAGCATTAAAGAGGAAGTTTTAATTCATATTTGATTTTGAAAACGTATATGGATTATAAAGCATGCACATTGTTAGGCCATTATGAGACACCAGTGCTAATAGGCCATTAAAGCCTTCATTAAAAGAGTCATTAAAGTCTTTATGTATCTCTCTGGTAGTTATCTGGACCAAGCCTCTAAAAAAGCTCTATGTTGTGTCTTGAGTACAACATAATAAACCAAATGGGTCTTGTGTGATGAAGGACCATCCATTAATAAAGAATTTAGGCATACTTCTATTAAGCACAAATAAAAACTAAGAAAATTTATTTTTATGTGGACTTTAAAACTAGAAGTTTATGGACTCTAGTATTAGAATTTTATGTGAACTCTAGTATTTTATTTTTATGAGGACTCTTTTTAGGATTTTGGATTGTCTATATAAACCCACTGTTATATTAACTAAGAATATAACTTGAAGTATTGAGATTATAGAATATTGAGAATCCTATCTTTCTCTTTTCCTCTACCTTCTTCTCTTCTTCTCCTCCTCCTCTCCCCCCTCTTCTTTTTCTTCTCCCTTTATCGTGCATCAATTGTTATCAAAATAAACCTTATTCGACCTCCACAACCATAGCATCTCTACACCCCTATCAACCCAACCCAACCAAAGCCACCATCACCACTACCCCACCGCACCAAACTCTGAAAATAAAAAAAAGAAAAAAATAGAGAAAAATATTGAAGATACTCGTTGGGAGTCTTCTTCTGCACGAACTCGTGAGAGAGGAAGTCGAACCCAGAGAGGAATCGACCTCCTCTTCGCTCTATAAGTTTCCCTCTCCCTCCTCCAAAGCCGACCACGATGAGCCCGGCCTTCTTCCTTTCTTCTTTCTCTCTTTTGCTTCCAATTTTTGTTGGATTCCTTTCATCATGCCCACTGAAAATTGAAGCTGGAGATGCCATCGGAGCCAAGGTAAGGCCTCGATCCCTCTTCCTCTCTTCCTTCCCCTTCTTCCCATGCTATTGTGCATGGCCACCAGCCATTGGAATCATCGAAAAAGCTACCAAAAGAAGATGTCCTATTTTTTCCTATTTGGTAGAGCCTTACTTCTCCTTTTTCTGACCATCGACGCCATTGCCTATGGAGTCGCACCCTTGAGTTATGATGCCCCACTTGTCTGTTGCCTCCCCTATATGTTTTGATGGTCGGTGATCGGCCAATGATCAAAAAAATTAAAAAAATAGGATGGATCCTCTATTTTTTTTGGATGTGCCCATCATTCCCGTTGTTTGACCTTTGTCATCGGCTGTCTCTTATTCTACCATCATCGGCCGCCTGCCACCACTATTAGTTTTTCAGTCAGGAACCACCGCCTGTATCCCCTCTATTTAGCCAATAAAAGAAGAAAAGAAAAGGAAAAAAAAAAGAAAGAAGAAAAAGGAAAGTGAAAAGAAAAAATGAGAGAGAAAAAAGAGTTTTCTCTCTCTTATCTCTTTCCTCTAAGATTTCTCTCTCCTCTCTCTTTCTCTCTCTATCTAATCTCCAAAACCTAATATGAACCTAAGACAATCTTTTCAAAGAGATCCAGACTCGTTTTGATATTCATGCAGTTTATCTATCCCAGTCCAACCTTTATCATATATTTATAGATCTGATCATCGGTAACTCCTATAGAGTCATCATGACATGACCCTTGATGATCTTGATCATTGATTCCTCATTGAAGAATATGAAGATTCTCTATCCACTTTCTCTCTCTTCATCTATTTTCTTTCTCTAAGAAGATCAATAGATCCCCTATCAAGTCATGTCTTCCTCTTTTAGAGATCTATGTTGACTTCGACAAGATAATCTAAAATTATTTTGATTTCTATGTCGTATGTCAACCCCACCCTGACCATGTTTAGATCTTTTGAAACTCACTATTAATAAACTCTTTTGATTGATCTCAGTTTTGATCCAATTCATATTTCATGATTCTTTGATCCAGTTGCTTAGATCTAATCCTTAGCTAGGAGGCCCCAAATTGTTCTAGTGCATGGGCAGTCTATTGGACTGACCATCTGATCAATAGTTCTTATTTCTTATGATTTAATTCTATTAAATTTATTGAATAAAAAATTAATTATATTTTTAATATTTTAATCAAATTAGATGATTCTTCTAACAAAATCTAAAAATTTAGGATGAATAAGGTAAGTAGATCTTATACTCCTTATTTATATTTAAAATTATCATATTTCTATGCAAATGATTTGTTGTTGATAAAATCATATTTTTTATAAAATAAAGATCAGTATATATGATATGAAAAAGTATGTTTTATTATGACTATTGATTTCATAAATATATTTTATGAAAATGACATATTTATGAAGTATAAATTTTATGACTTTCTCATATATATATATATATATATTTTAAAAAAATATATAAAGATTTTAAAGGCTCCCAAATAGCTATGACAAGAATGATTTATTAATCATATTTATGAAATATTCATGATTTATGCTTGCATGAATGTATTTATGACTTATTTTATTTTATATTCTATGAAATACTTTATTATATAATATCTATTATTTTTTAAATATTATATTATTATGAAAAATTTTATACTTGATCCGGTAAGAAAGTATAGGTTCTACTTACTAAGCTAGTATAGCTCATACCTTTTTATTTTTTTTTACAGAGGAATAAGATTAGGACCGACAAAGGATCTAGGCTTGGAGATCTACGTAGCAAGCTTACAAATTTTATAGTTGAACTTAGTCTATTAAGTAATCATGAATTTGTATTTGACTATTTATGAATTTTAAGATATGGGTTTGGTATTTGATTTTAGATTTAGATACTCTGAATCAATCTTGGTTTATTTACTTAAGGAATGATGAAATTAAACTTCTTATTATATTTTATTTATGATAGATTTTAATTGACTATGATGGATAGGTTTTATATTATCATGGGCTTTATCCCTCGATAGCATGGTCATGTTATGTCTCAAATTTGGGGCGTGACATGAAATGATATCAGAGCTTAGGTTATAATTAGTTGGGATTGTGGAATAAGTGACTAGTATTGAAAATTATGTCCCAAAGTCAATCGTCAGCCTATTGACAGTTGAGCTCTTATATGTAATTATATATGAATTATTCAATAATAAAAGTTATTTGGTTTATTCATCACAAGTTGTGTATATTTTTTTTTATGAATTTTTGGATTGTGATGAAGTCCTTAGGACTATTTTAATTGATAAAGAAGGATTTATCATTTAGTTCTTAAATTAGTTCGTGACCAAACGATATGCTATTACTAAGACGATAGTGATTATCAAGTATAGATCGTTGTGTACCATATGGATTGATTGTCCTCTTAACCAAGGAGTGTGGAGGTATTGGTATGACATACAGATGAGAGATAGAAGTACATCTCACTGAACGTGACTAACTATGGAGTACTCTGCTATTAAGAGTAGTTCACAAAGAGTATGGATATAAGTGTCCCTCCAATCTGAGATCACCATGGTGACTTGTAAGCAATTCACTGTGTTTTGATGTCGGACTACCAAAATTTCTAATTTTATGATGAAAAATTTTTGAGCATAGTCTAGTACTTATGGTAGTCAGCGTGTGAGTCAAGATAGGATTGATCCCTCTAGATTGTAGGAGTTAATGTATCACTGTATTTCAATTTAGTAAAATCTAGGTCTGAATAATCTATGTGATGGATTTGAAAGGTTGAAATATAATATGCACGACTATTTCAGAATTGACAGTTAAATCCTAGGTCTCCTTGAGCATTAGATCAAAGAGATAAATTATACGGTAACCATATGCCAGTAGGTTCTTGAATATTGCTTTACAATCTTTCGACATATCCGGACACCGGATCCCATTGTTAGATGGTCACTTTGATTGATATAAAAATTTATTTCTTTGCTACCGACTTAGGTTCTAACCTATGGAATCACACACATTAGAGATTCCTCTCTGATTAAATGGTTAATCGATGATTGAGAATCATTCAAGGATAAAATCATCAATACGATTGATGATTAACCCTATACAATGGTTGCAATAAAATCATTCGCTAAGAGTTAGTAAAATTTTAAAAAATTAATTAGTAATTAGATTGCTGATTAGTTCAATTTAATTAAGTATTAAAGTTTGGATCATGTCTAATTGAATTTGATTCAATTAGATCAAACCTGATTAGGTTATGAAATGACCTAATCCCTAAGGGAGGTTAAGGCCTGATTTGCTCAGGACTTAGATTCAACCTATTCCTAATTAGATTAGAAGTATGGGTACTTAATTAGGTTAGGTTAACTCATCTCTATTTGGGTTTAAACAAATTGGGTTTGGATGAAATCTAATTAAGAACCAAATAACTAAAACTTTGAGTCTAGATTAGTTGGACTACTCCCTTCTGCCCACATCTCTTCAACATGCCAATTCTCATCGTACAAAGCTAGTTTGTGCATGAAAAAAATTCCAGCAAATACCTCTAGTTGTCGCCCACAATTGATAGGGATAAGTTGGTTATGATTCAAATTCGGAAGGGTTTGAATTTGAAACCCTAGCTCATCCTTATCCACCCTAGCCGACCACCTTGTGAAGGAGTCATGTTTGTGCGACAAAAGAGAACTATTCCCATGATTTTTCCAATGCCCAATACCTCTTGTTCGGCCCTCCTTTGGATGGGAATGGATGTGGATTAAATCTGATAGAGTTTGAATTCAAAACAGTTTCGAATTCAAATTTAATTGAATCCTAGTCCTATCCCATCTCCTCTTGTTCGGCAAGCATAAAAAGGCCTTCCTTTTGTGTACTAAAAATTGCTGAGATTTCACCATGAGATACCTGAGAGAAAGAGAGGCTGAACATCAGTTTGGGGCATGAGGATCTGGGGTGGGTGGCCAAGTTGTTGGCGTGTGAGTTTAGAGAAGATCGTCTCCTCTTGGGTGAGATTTCTAGGCCCTAGGTGTTAGGATTTTTGGGAGAGAGAGATCCAAATCAAAGAAAGAAGTAAGAAGTTTCTCTAACTTTCTTCCACCATCTACGTCTTTCTTTAGTCCATCTTCAACATCAGAAGGGTCCAAGTTGATCGAAAAAAGAGAATCAGATCAGCAGTCTAGAAGTCTTCTACGCAAGCTAGCACTCTTAGGAAGGCTAATCAGTGCTCGAAGACTTTGTGTGGACCATCCATAGAGGCTGTACATCCTGTGTTACTATACAGCATCGAGTGAGACCTCAGATCCACATGATCAGTAATGGTGTTCATCGACACGTGCAAAGATAATGAGTTTTGAACTCATCTGATCAGGATTTAATAGTTAGACCTGATCTAGGGCATCAATGTGATCGATGCAAGTTTTATTAATTTTATATTTTAATTATATATTTAATCATGTTATAGATCCTGACATCATAATTTAGATTAGATCTTGTGCATGTAATATAGATTAAATAGTTTAATTTATCATGTTCCGCTTAAAAATTTTAAAATTGTATGTATGGAACTATCGATTTTTTCTTTAATTAGTATCAGAGCCATAAGTCACATAACATGATTTTTATACTCTTAAGATCTGAAATCTTGTTATTTAGATTAGATCTAAATGATGTTTATGCTAAGATCTGATATTAGTTTAGTTACATATATGATATGTATTAGATTAGATGATTGATTAGCCAAGTACTTTGATTGGATTGATCTCCAGGCCTATCAGGTCATAAGAGAAAAATAGGGTTTAAAGACCCTCTCCTCCCATTCGATGGAGTTCTCTTATGGCATGTAGGGGTGCCATATGATTATATCCCATGAAAAAGAACTACAAAAAGAAAACTTATTTTTCTACAAAATTTTAGATTTGAAACCTTAGGATTGTTGTATGTGATACACGCTGTACGAAAAATAGTGACATCTAATCTTGATGATTAAAATATTTTAATCATGAAAAATAAAATCTAAAATTATAAAAAGTTTAAATATGATCTAAAAAATAATTTATGATTGATTTTATTTTAGTTTATGCAGTATTTTCAGATCTGAAATATTGTGAAACTTACTGGCATGCCTGCTGTGCCGACTCAGTTTTGATCTGAGCCGACTCAGTCTCCTAGATTAGTCAACTCAGTGCTAACTGAGCCGATCCATTGCCATAGAGTGAAAGTAATAGTTACTGTTCATTAATAGTGAGTTGACCAAGTCGCAAACTTAGTCGACCCACTGAAGTGAGCCAGCTCAATCCAAGGATGAGCTGATCCAGTTTCAAAATAGAAAAATTTTGCATAAAATTATTGTAAATTATTTATAAAATTAAAATTATTTCAAATCTAATCTAAACCCATATACTTAATTGAGAATTAAGTTGAATAATTGGATCTAGAATTATGAATTAAAGATCTAATGTCATTTACATAAAACATGGGTTTATGGGTTAGTATGATCAAGTCCTCTTAATTGGGTTAAACCTAGGGTTAGAATCAAAGAATCAAATAGACTAAATAGAGAATTGATTAAATCTAACTAAAAATTGAATTAGATTAAATCAAAATTTTTCTAGAATCAATACAATAGTTGTAGTTGGTCATGTCCATATCTTTGATTAGACCCAAATAGACCTTGATCTTTAGCTCAGAGGTCAAATTTAAGTCTATAGGCTGATTGAATTAAAACTAATTAATCAGTTGGTATCTAAGATAAGTTTGGCAATCTTGATCGGTGGTTATTAATTAGGAGCTACTCGCCTAGATTGAGTCTATGACGAGTTAATGATATATTCCTCCCACCGATATCACTTACCTGGCCAATGTGGTAAATTATGTTTTGATTAGATCGCTTAATGATTGAGGATCGATCCATGTAAGCTAGAGAGTCGGTATGACTGATTTAGGTGCCCCTGATTCAGCTTGTTTGTAGTCCTCTTCATGACTTAGTGAAGTTAGTGGGAGGACTTACAACTTGTCAGTTAGACCGACTTGTATCTAGTCTTCTTTGATCTGACTTGATAAAGTCAGTGGGAGGATTATGATTAGCTGGTTAGTCTCTTTCTTTTTCTTAAAATGTGTTAACCAAATCTTTTAAATTATTAGGCTCATAAAATAAAATAGCTATGGAGATAACTAGATCATAGCCTCCCATTAAGTTGGATGATAATGGGTCCATTAGTCTGATAATCATTGGAGGCCCAAAGATTTGGTGCTTATCTGCTGTTGGAATTATCATTCATAATATGAAAACTCAGTCATGTCTTTCTGACGGTGATCAGGTTGGCTGAGCTTTTCTCGAGCCTGATCATTCATTTGTCAGATGCACTGAGTTCTGTCATGTTAATGGTTAGACCTAATCGAAACTTTTATTAGAGACCTTCATCTACTGAAAAGGCATCTGGGGCAAAATTAATTACTAAAAATTATTTGGAGAAATAATTGGTTGAGAATCTACTTACAGATGCACATGGGTTGGCTGAGCTTTCTTCGAGCTCGTATGCAGTCTACTTGGATTCTAGTACTTGCTGAGGAATTAAGATAATTCTTTAAATTGAAAATAGAAGCTACCAATTCGTATAAAATAGTGGAAGAACTTTTAGACTAAAGTCCATATCTTTAAGCTTAATAATTCATATACTAAATAGGTCTTGATTTTTCTTTTATAGCTATGGCTAGTAGTTTGTCATTCCGCTCATTGTTGAATAGTGACATGCTTATGGGATCTAGCTCTGATAGTCAGTATCAGATGTTGAACAATGTCCTTGAGCCCGATCAGGTCGAGAAGCCTGAAGTTGACCAGAGTCAGGCAGAAGCGTCCCTTGATCCAAACAGGCTAAGAAAAAGAAATAAACAATCGATTACTGATCAGGATGCTTATATGATAATACCTTATAATTTCTCTGTCTGTGATACTACTATCTGGATATTGAATATCAAAAGTTTGATTTATATCTGTAATTTGTTGCAGGGACTTTAGGTTAGTAGAAAGTTTGAAAATAGCGAGAGATTCCTGAACACAGGAGATAGAAGTTATATTCCAATCCTAGCTTTAGGAATTATCGAGCTAGTTTTCAATTCTAATAATACATTTTAAGTGACTGTCATTATTGTCCATCTTTTTTCATGAATATAATTTTCGTAGGTCTTTTGGCCAAAGATGGATTTACTTTTTCAATTAAGAGTGATTTTTGTGATGTTATTGTGAATGGTGTCACAATCATGTGTGAATAACTAAGAAATGATATTTACGTATTGTCACAGCCTATTTGTGTAACGTACACACCAAACAAATACTTTAGAATAGATAATATCATAGATGCCTACCTTTGGTATTGTAGGCTCAGTTATATAAACAAGAATAGGATGAACAGGTTAAGTAAAGAAGATATTTTTGAAGTCAATGATTATGAATCATTACCAACCTGTAAGTCTTATCTTCTTGAAAAGTTGGCTAAGTCACCTTTCATTGGAAAAGATGAACGAGCCAGCAAAATTTTAGGTCTAGTACATACTGATGTATATGGACCCATGAACACCAGTGCTAGAGGTAGGTATTACTACTTCATTACATTCACTGACGACCTATCTAGGTATGGGTTCATCTACTTGATGAAATATAAGTCTGAATTATTTGAAATATTCAAACGATTTCATAATGAGGTAGAGAAACAAACTGAGAAGAGTATTAAAACTCTTTGATCTAACCGAGGAGGTGAATACTATTTCAATGAGTTTTTGACATATATAGGAGAGAATAGGATTCTTTCATAATGGACCCCTTCTGAGATGCGACAGCATAATGGCATCTTGAAAAGGAGGAATCGAACCATATTGGACATAGTTCAGTCTATAATGGGTTTTGCTCGTCTATCGATTTTCTTTTAGAGATATGCACTCGAGTCAGCTTCTTATATACTGAATAGAGTTTTGAGCAAAACAGTTGCAAAGACTCCATATGAGACATGGATTGGACGTAGGCTGACACTCTCTTTCCTTAGGATCTGAGGATATCCAGCTTATGTCAAGCATTTGCAGATTGATAAACGTTTGCATAGTCTATTGGCCCGTTGGCCCGCGAATCTTTTTTATTTTAAAAAAAATTGTAAATGGGCCGTGCCTGGCATGGCCTATTTGAGGCTATTACGGGTCAGGCCTGGCACGGCCCAGCTCAAGCCCGTTTTAGCCCATAATGACCAAAAATGATCAAAAATGATTATTTTTCAATTTTTTTATCTTTTTACCCCTCCCAACAACCATAAAATGGCTATTTTGAGGGGTATTTTAGGAAAAAAATTATGAATTTCTATAAATAGCCCCTCCTCTCCCATTCTCATCACACCAAATCTACTCTTCTTCCTTTCTTGCTACTACTATTTTTCTCTTTTTGCAATATTGCAAGTGTTCTAGCAATTTAATTTTTAATTTATATTTAGCAAGTATTCAAGTATTACACAAGAGGAGGTCCTTGTCGAGGAGTACAAGAGGAGGTCTTTGTTGAGGAGCACAAAAGGAAGCTCACAAATCTCGATGCTGTCTCTACTCAATTTCTCCACCTCTACTCAATTTCTCTACCTCCAGTTAGTTTTTATTTTTTGATTCATAAATTTAGAAATGGCATCTTATAATGAGAGCCATTTTGGCACTCTCCTTATTTTCAAGGGAGAGAAAACTAATCCCGTTGCTCTTATTCCCTCTGAAACTACTCAAGGATAAATCTCTTCCCATAAGAAGACTAGTGCAATTTGGAAGGATTTTGAAAGAGTTCTTATTGATAGAGTTTGAAAAGTAAAATATAAAAAATATGTTAAATTTTATAGTTGTACTGGTAATAGAGAAACTGACCATTTGAGGAGATATCAAGAGAGTCATAGGATGAGTGACTCTCGTCTCCAAAGTATCCTCAATGTACAGGGGGATCTTTGATAGGTACTTTTGCATATAATCATAAAAATCAAAGAAAAGCACTAGTTAAATAGATAGTTAGGGATAAACTACCTTTTAGTTTATGCGAGTCTTTTAATTTTGAAGAATATGTTCAATTAACTCTACAGCCTGCTTACAAAAGAACTAGTAGGCATACTTTTAAAAGATAGCTATGATAAATTTTTTAGTAATGAAATAAAATTTAATTGAAACTCTCTCTACCTTAAATTCAAAAGTTTCATTAACTTCTAATATTTGGTTAGCATCAGTAGGTAATAATTATTTTATTTCTATTACTGCTTATTATATTGATTGTTGGGTATAAAATACCCACAGCCGAAATCCTCAGCAGAGCAGCTTCGCCCGGACTCCTACGGGAGCCGGGCTCCGCCATCGACAGCAGAGCAGCTTCGCCCGGACTCCTACGGGAGCCGGGCTCCGCCATCGACAGCAGAGCAGCTTCGCCTGGACTCCTACGGGAGCCGGGCTCCGCCATCGACAGTAGAGCAGCTTCGTCCAGACTCCTACGGGAGCCGGACTCCGCCATCGATAGCAGAGCAGCTTCGCCCGGACTCCTACGGGAGTCGCGCTCCGCCATCGACAGCAGAACACCTTCGCCCAGACTCCTACGGGAGCCGGACTCCGCCATCGACAGCAGAGCAGCTTCGCCCGGACTCCTACGGGAGCCGGACTCCGCCATCGACAGCAGAACAGCTTCGCCCGGACTCCTACGGGAGCCCGGCGCCGCCCTCAGTCTCCGACCTCAGTATCAGCTGCTGGAGCCGGACTCCACCCACGACCTCAACCGAAAGGAGGACCCCTCCCGGACTCCTACGAAAGCCAAACTCCGACCACTGTCGAGCCTCGATCAACAGATCCGCGCCCCTTGGCAGATCACAATAACAACCATGATCCTGTTCCACTTCCTGTAGCGGATTTCGTACGGCTCCATCACCCCCTGTGGCGGACCCATTACTCTCTGACAGGCTGTGTCAACGGCCACCATGCTGCTCCATTCCCTGCGGCAGGTGCTGCACGATCCCACTACTCGCTGACAACTAGCGGCAACGGATGCCGCTCCACTACTTGCAACAGACCCTACGTGGCGGGCTATGACGATAGCCATGGGTCTACCCCACTATCTTTCGCAATCAATTCTCCTGACCATGGGCGGCCCACTATCAGGCGGTTACAAACGTCGCCATCAATCCGTTGCCTCCTCCGCTTATAAAAGGGGGACCCAGATACGTTATTCTTTAAGCTCATTCTTTTTTATCTCAAAACTCTGCTGAATTCTCCGTTCGAGCACTCCATTCTTGTTGAGGCAGAAAACTGACTTGAGCGTCGGAGGGTCTTGCCGGAGCAACCCCACCTCCGGTTTAGACTTCCCTTGCAGGTCCCGGCGGCGACCGCGGCTTCCCCGACTCCAGCTTCTCCGGCGCAAGCGGATTTTTGCACCAACATTGATAATGATTGAAATTTAAATAAACATATTCTTACTTTTCATGCTTTTGATTTTTCACATTCTAGATAATAAATTTTAAATATTATTTACTAAATGACATGTTCATTTGGAATTAATGATAAAATCATGTCTATTACATTTGATAATACATCTAATAATAATTTTATTATTACATTATTGAAGGACTCACTGTATCCCATTTTAAATGATCAATTGTTGCATATTAGATGTGCATGTCATATCTTAAATCTTTCTGTATAAGCTGGCATGGGCATGGTCTAAGATCTAATTTCAAAAATTAAAAATATAGTTTCTTTTATTCATACTTCAAGAGCAAGACTTTCAAAATTTAAGCAACTATATGTAGATCATGATAAATATTTTAAAAAATTTAAACTTGATGTAATGACTTGTTGAAATTCAACATATACCATGATACATGATGCATGTCCATATAGAAACTTATTAAGTGCATATATTAATGATTGTGGATTAGATTTTGTAATGACTAAAATTGATTGGACTAAAGATAAAATTTTGAAAGATTTTTTGGTTACTTTTTATAATGCTATTAATATTCTTTCTGATATTTGTTATCCAATTTCATGTTCATTTTTACAACAAGCATTTGATATTAGTAGAAAATTCATAGAATATAGATTTGATGATATTTTAACACCTATTATTGAACTAATAGAATCTAAATAGAATGAATATTGGAACATGATATGTTCTATGTATAATTTAGCTACTGTATTTGATCCACAAGTTAAATTGAGTAATGTACTAATTTTACTTGATGCATATTATGAAAATATGATACTGGATCCTGAATCCACTAAAGCTGAGGTAACAAAACTTCTTTATGATATTTATGCATTATATGATGAAAAAATTTATGGATCTAGATTACCAGCACAAAACTCTATCACTTCTTCTAGTAATTCTCATTCATCTTCTATTTTTAGTTTTATTGCACATAGGAGATAGACATATGCTTCAAATTTATTTGCATCTTCTTCATCAGCTTTAAGTAGTGAACTAAAATTTTATTTACGAAATGATCTTCATTCTACATATAATGAAAATCAAATAGATAATCTAGATGTGTTAGCTTGGTGGAGAAATATCAAAAATCAACATCCTATTTTGTCTGCCATTGCATGCGATATTTTAGCTGTATCGATGTCCACAGTTGCATCAAAATCCATTTTTAGTGCAGGTCGGTGTATTTTTGATGAAAAGAGAAATCGGATGACCAGCGAGATAGTAAAAATACTTCTCTACTTCAAAGATTGGTTGAATATGGAGGCGAGACTTTAAGATAAAGGTAGACATTCTACTACATCCTCTGATAAAGATGACACAAGAGAGATCGACAATTAGTAGGATTTTTATCAAACTAGCACAGAAGAGCAGGGAGTAGAGAGAGGGTCTTGAAGAACTTCAGTGAGAGCAGAGACAAGCTAGTATGATTTTATCTTTTTTTTTTATTCCTCCTCATTATACTTTGGAGGTCAGGTCTAGCCCCCCTCCCTTCTTGTATCATTTTGATATTTATTAATAAACTGGTAGGGGTCCACACCAAACCCCTACCTAACAAGATGGTTTTATATTTAAATCTCTAATCTTTAACATTTTTTTAATTTATTCATACATATTTTTTTAAAAAATTTAAAAAATCCTAAAGTGTCATGCCTTGGCACGGCCCAAACATGTCGTGCCATGGCATGACCCATTTCAAGGGGGCCAAGCTGGCACGCAGGCCGTGCCATGCCTGGCCCATGGGTCTGACTGGTCTAGGCCCTTATAGGCCTTGCCAGGCCTGGGCTGTGGGCTAGAAAACCCTAGCCCAGCCCGAACCCCCTTTTATGGGCCGTGCCAGGAATGGTACGGCACTATAGCTGATGGGTCGTGCCTGGCATGGCCCATCTTGTGTGGGGATGGGCTAGGCCATGGGTGAGCAATGGCCCGATCCGTTGCCCATCTCTACTTTTTGGGAAGAGAATTTCTTAGTGAAGGAACTAATACCTCTAAGATTGAACTTGATGAAATTTGACAGGTAAAAGAACTGATACAATCTAGTGAATCCACAGAATTGAATTTGATTAGATCAAATCTAGAGCCCATTGTAGAGGCACCCTTGAGAAGATCTGATAGAGTACCGCGTTAGCTGAACATATACTATAGTTTTTTGGTCCGAACAGTGATTCTGTTGAACTCGATAAGATGATGAGGATCCGATCATCTATATGGATGCAATGCAGAGATCCAACTCTGATAAGTGGTTTAAAGTCATGAAGTCAGAAATGGAGTCCATAAAAGTCAATGATATATGGATATTAGTTGATCCACCTGAAGGGGTAAAACTCATAGAGTATAAATAGATCTTCAAAAAGAAAAGGACTATAGATGGAAAGGTGAAGACCTATAAAGCCCGTCTGGTTGTCAAGAGATATCATCAATATTATGGTATTGACTATGACGAGATGTTCTCTCTTGTAGCAATACTCAAATCCATTCGAATTATGCTTGCGATAGCAATACATCTGGACTATAAAATCTGACAAATGGATGTGAAAATCGCTTTCCTAAATGAAGAGCCGGAAGAAAAAGTGTATATGACACAACCTGAAGGTTTCACATCTATAGATGAGTCTAAGGTATGTAAGCTTTAGAGATCCATTTATAGATGGAAGCAGACATCTCGGAGTTGGAACATGCATTTTGATAAAGTGATCAGAACGTATGGCTTCATTAGGAATGGAGAAGAATCCTGTATTTACAAATGGGTTAATAATTCTGTAGTAGCATTTCTTATTTTGTATGTGGATGACATTCTCTTAATTAAAAATGACATCCCTACATTATAAGGAATAAAAGTTTGACTGTCGTTACAGTTCTCCATGAAGGATTGAGAGAAGCATCCTACATATTGGAGATGAAGATTTATAGAGATAGATCAAAAAAGTTGTTTGGATTATTCCAATCCATGTATATCGATATTGTGCTGAAGCGGTTCATCATGGAGAATTTCAAGAAAGGCTATCTACCGATAGGCCATGAAATTTCTCTTTCAAAAAAGAATTGTCCGACAAGCCCTCAAGAGAGAGAGCGTATGAGTCGGATTTCATATACATCGACAGTGAGATCCATCATATACGCCATGATATATATGAGATCGGATGTTGCCTACTCACTAGGGGTAGTGAGCAGGTATTAGTCTGATCTGAGAAAAAATCATTGAAAGGTTGTTAAAACCATCCTTAAGTATTTGAAAAATATTAAGAACTAGTAGCTTATTTATGAGAAATCTGATTTGAAACTTGTGGAGTTTATAGATTCTAATTTTTAGTTGGATCATGATGATAGCAAGAGAATGTCAGGATATGTATTTATCCTAAATGATGGAGCGATCTGTTAGAAAAATTTCAAGCAGCATACTATGATTGACTCAACTTGTGAGACAGAATATATCATGACATCCGATACTGTGAAGGAAGCTGTATGGTTGCGAAAGTTTATCGACGAGCTAGGAGTGGCACCCTCTATTAATGGTCCGATCCTGCTGTATTGTGACAACACTGATGCCATTGCTCAAGTGAAGGAACTGAAGTCACATCAGTGCATTAAGCATATTCTATGCTGCTATCACCTAGTCTGGGAGATAGTGGATCGAGATAACGTCGAGCTTCAAAAGATCGATGGAAAAAAGAATCTGGCTGGTCCATTCACTAAAGGCTTCAGTATCAAGGAGTTCAATGATCATAAGTTGAAGATGGGTATATAATACTATACTGATTGGCTTAAGTCCAAATGAGAGTTGTTGAAAATTGTGTGCCAAAGTCAATCGTCAGTCTATTGACTGTTGAGCTCTTATATATAATTGTATATGAATTATTTAATAATAAAAGTTATTTAGCTTATTTATCACAAGTTGTGTACATCTTCTTTTATGAACTCTTGGATTGTGATGAAGTCCTTAGGACTATTTTAATTGATAAAGAAGGATTTATCATTTAGTTCTTAAATCAGTTCACGATCAAATGATATGCTATTACTAAGATAATAGCGATTATCAAGTATAGATTATTGTGTGCCATATGGATTGGTTATTCTCTTAATCAAAGAGTATGGAGACACTAATATGGCATACAGGTGAGAGGTAGGAGTACATCTCACTAAATATGACCAACTACGGAGCACTCTCTTGTCAAGAGTAGCTCGTGAAGGGTATGGATATAAATGTCCCTCTGATATGAGATCACCACGATGACTTACAAGCAACTCACTATACTTTAGTACCAAACTACCTAAATTTTTAATTCGGTGATGAAAGATTTTTAGATACAGTCAAGTACTTATGGTAGTCGGTATGTAAGTTAAGATGGGATTGATCCCTCCAGATTATAGGAGTTAATGCATCACTGTATTTTAATTTAGTAAAATCAGGATCTGAATAATCCATATGATGGATTTGAAAGGTTAAAATATAATATGGATGACTCTTTCAGGATTGACAGTTAAATCCTAGGTCTCTTTAAGCATTAGGATCAAAGGGATGAATTATACGATAACCATATGCCAGTAGGTTCTTAAATGTTGCTTTACAATCTTTTGATCTGTCCGGACATCGAGTCCCATTACTAGATGGTCACTTCAATTAATATAGAAATTTATTTCTATACTATTTTTTTAGGTTCAAACTTATGGGGTCACATACATTAGAAGTTTCTCTCCGATCAAATAGCTGATCGATGATTGAGAATCATTCAAGGATAAAATCATCAATACGATTGATGATTAACCCTATGCAATGGTTGCAATAAAATCATTCATTAAGAATTAGTAAAATTTAGAAAGATTAATTAGTAATTAGATTATTGATTGACTCAATTTGATTGAGTATTAAAGTTTGGATCATGTCTAATTGAATTAGATTCAATTCGGTCAAACCCGATTAGGTTATGGGATGACCTAATCACCAAGGGAGGTCAAGCCCTGATTTGATTATGACATAGGTTCAACCTGTTCTTAATTAGATTAGAAATTTGGGTACCTAATTAGATTAGATTAACTCATCTCTCTTTGGGTCTAAACAAATTGGATTTGGATGAAACCTAATTAAGAACCCAATAACTAAAACTTAAAGTCCAGATTAGTTGGACTACTCCCTTCTGCCCACATCTCTTCAACATGCCAATTCTTATCGCACAAGGCTAGTTTGTGCATGAAAAAATTCCAGCAAATACCTCTAGTTGTCACCCACAATTGATGGGGATAAGTTGGTTATGATTCAAATTCAAAAGGGTTTGAATTTGAAACCCTAGCTCATGCTTATCCACCCTAGCCGACCACCTTGTGAAGGGGTCATGTTTGTGTGACAAAAGGAAACTGTTCTCATGATTTTTCCAATGCCCAATACCTCTTGTTCGACCCTCCTTTGGATGGAAATGGATGTGGATTAAATATAGCAGAGTTTGAATTCAAAATAGTTTTGAATTCAAATTCAATTGAATCCTAGTCCTATCCCATCTCCTCTTGTTCGGCAAGCATAAAAAGGCCTTCCTTTTGTATGCTAAAAATTGCTAAGATTTCACCATGAGATACCTGACAGAAAGAGGGGCTGAACATCGGTTTGGGGAATGAGGATCTGAGGTGGGTGGCCAAGTTGTTGGCATGTGAGTTAGAGGAGATCATCTCCTTTTGGGTGAGATTTCTAGGCCCTAGACGTTAGGGTTTTGGGAGAAAGAGATCCAAATCAGAGAAAGGAGTTTCTCTGAGTTTCTTCTACCATCTACATCCTCCTTTAGTCTATCTTTGATATCGAAAGGATCCGAGTTGATCAAAAAAGGAGAATTAGATTAGCAGTTTAGAAATCTTCTATGCGAGCTAGCACTCCTAGAAAGGCTGATCAGTGCTCAAGGGCTTCGTGTGGACCATCCATAGAGGCTGGATATCTTGTGCAGCTGCACAGTATTGAGCGAGACCTCAGATCCACATGATTAGTGATGGTGTTCATCGATCCATGCAAAGATAATGAGTTTTGAACTCATCTAATCAAGATCTAATAGTTAAATCTGATCTAGAACATCGATATGATCAATGCAAGTTTTCATTAATTTTAGATTTTAATTGCATATTTAATCATATTATAGATCTTGACATCATAGTTTAGATTAGATCTTGTACTTATAATGTAGATTAAATAGTTTAATCTATCATGTTTCACTTAAAAATTTTAAAATTGCATGCATAGAACTATCGATTTTTTTTTCAACTAGGGCATGATATAAGTAATATCAGAGCTTAGATTATAATTAATAAGGACTATGACTTTAGTGGGATTTAAATATAAGATTATGATCACCAGAAATATGATAGAAGTAGCAAAGATAATTCAAAGTCTGGATTTCAGATCAATAGCTATTGTAATAAAATTTAGGTATAAGTGGCATGTGGTATGTGTATAATAGAACTAATGAGTTATGTTTTGGATTTCAATAAGTAGGATTTGATCTAAGTTTATATTATACTAATAAGTTATATTGTGTTGTGTATACCTGTTTAATTACTATTTAGATGATTTTGAAATTCTAAACTCGATATGGTGAAGATCTTATGACTTTTAATGTTGATTGTTTGATCATTATAATTTTGAGAAGAAAACTGTTTAGGTTGTGAACTAAGAAAAAAATTGTATTATACGAGAGAGAAATATTTTTGAGCATTGAACCTATAAAAGGATCATATATGAAACTTGCTTGTAAATAAAAATAAATTGGTTATATTGGTGGATTTGATTCTATTATGAGGGTATGGGATACATATCTTGATGGATTCTTTAGTTATTTAAATTATGATATTTGGATCTGATTACTTGATTTTTTTATATTTGTTGGTGATTATTGGATTATGTTGAATTTTAAATCAAAAATTTACTTTTTGAGGATATTTTGCTATTATTGTTAAATTGAATAAAAAAATTATTTTTGAGAAACATATATGAGTTCTAACAAATAAGCGACTAGATTTCATGTCGGTTAATTTGTTGATCTAAGGGTCATGATGAAAAAAGCTCCATAAGAAATAACTGAATTGATTTCAGTCACAATGATATTGACTTAAGGTCCTCTAATTTGTCAGAGATTTGAGTTAATCATTTTACAAAAAAAAGGTTGGTTTGGAATCAAACCATTGATTGTCAGGTAAATCTAGAGTTAACTCACTCCAAATTAAATCTAGATGTATCGGATTTTAGATGAGTGGTGAAAGTTTATGCAATAATTTTAAATATAAAAAGTGGATCAAGATTTAATTTTGATATGGTATGCTCAAGAAATATTAAAGACATAAACTTAAAGCTTTGTTCTAGTTCTATCTATAAAAAAAAAATTGAAAGATTTCATTTTTTACTAGAATTCATCTGATAGCCTTAGAGGATTCGATGGATTTAGATCAGAGTACATAATAGAAGTATGGTGGTTGAATAATAGTAAAACTAGTTAAGAATACTAATGCAATAAGTGATATGAACGGAGATTTGCCTTTTGTAAAAGAGACTACCATTGACAAATAAAAGGACAAGGTTATTGATTCTTGGGGTTGTTTAGATGTTGCAATACTATCTTTGGTGATTGGATCTTTTTTTATAGCAATGGTCAGAAGAATTTTGTGCATCTTTAAGTGTAAAGTTAGTGGATTGATATTCCTTGATTGAGCTCTGATGTAGAATATTTTGGATATAGATATAGCTTTGACATTATTACTCCATTTGTTTGAATGGATTTAAGGATTTTTTATAATAAGAATTTAATTGTTACATCATATAGAAAGTTATAAGATAAAAAAATTATAGATTATAGTGGGCATCTAATGCTCCAAATTTTTTTTATTTTTATTAAGAATATGTAAAGTAGATTATGATTTTCATATGAAATTAATCAAGAGCAAACAATTTCATGGGCAAGAAATTATGGTATTTTAAGTCAAGATTAAGAGATCAAAGAAATTCATCATCTTACGGGTAGAAAAGATCTAGTTTTGAAATACCATATAATTACTTATGTTAAGGACTTATGGAACAAGTATTTTGAGATGTAGACTATTTGAAAGCTTAAGAACAATATAAGGGTTATTTATTTTCAATGTTCAAAATCTCAAGTATGCCATGTTTTAAGGATGAAATTTTTTTTAAGGGGGATAGAATGTGATACCTAGTCCTAAATTCTTCTAAACAAATCTTAGAGCATGGAAAAAAGAAAACAAAGAGAAAAATGTTGAAGACTCCTGCTGGGAGTCTTCTTCCACGTGAACTCATCAGAGAGGAAGTTGAATTCAGGGAGGATTCAACCTCCTCTTTGCTTTGTAAGTTTTCCCCTCCCTCCTCCAAAGCTGACCATGATGAGCCTGGCCTTCTTCCTCTCTTCTCTCTCTCTTTTGCTTTTGATTTTCATCGGATTCCTTTCATCATGCCGTCAAAAATTGAAGTTGGAGATGCCATTGAGGTAAGGTAAGGCCCTGATCTCTCTTCCTCTCTTCCTTCCCCTTCTTCCCATGCTATTGTGCTATTAGATGTATGTCCTTGAAGCTAATATGGCTGACACATTGTAATAAATCTAGAATATAATTTTGTACTTAATATATTGATATGATTAATAAAAAGATAATTTTTTTTTCATTCAAGTGTGATGTGTCCTTGAATCATCTATAAAATTAGTTTCGATACATATTCTCAAAGTGTTGAGAATTAGAGACATGTATTTAATTCCTAAAGGCTCTCGATCATAGGATCATCATGAGGGCGATGATAGATCTGGATAGACTGGTGCACAAATCACTTCTTTCAGGATAGATGGGACTCTACTCTACTGTGTAGAGACACAAGGCGACAAGTATGGGTGGTTATTAGAAAACAACTGGCACCGAACATGACCATACGAGAGATCACTTGAATTTCTATTCAATCGTCAGTAATTATCTCGATGCTGTAGTTGTGTGACTGATCTTTTGACTTGAGATGATACTGCTACTTGTAGTAAGGCTACTGGAGTTTGATTGACATATAAATATGGATCTCAATAAGCCCTTGTAGTGGATGTTGGCGACAGTTGATCCACTGTAGGAGTGGGGTGCACATCAAGATAGGATCTATCGATCTTGATAGAGTGGAGTAGTCCTATGAGATTTTAGAGGCTAAAGTTCAAGAGTCTGTGGCCACAGTAGTGTGATTGATGAAAAAGAATTTTCATAGAAGTCACAACTGGACTTGAGCTAATCAATCTATCATATGATTGATGTTGAGATTTAACGATTTATTCATGATCTGCCATCTAATCGAGACTCATAATAGAGGGACTAAATCATATGTTAACTACACCTAGAGATTTATTTCAGTTCTACTGGGTTGCCACTACATACTGCTAGATGTCACTGATGGATTGTGAGAGCTCACTAGGGTTATTTTGGATCAACAATCCTTGTTGAGTTAGAGTGAAATTATTCTGACCCATTGAAAAGAGTTTCAATGATACGATGATATAGATTATTGTATATCTCACTACCAGATAGAATTAAATCTATGAGGTCATACAATAAAGAGATTAAGTCTGTAATAAGTAATTAAGCTTATGAAGTATCAATTGGATTTAGAGAAACCCATTGGGTCCATGATAACCTTGCTAGCATATAGTTGGATCCAATTTTTCTTTCTGTTGGAATTACTTATTTGATAAGTTAATTCTAACTTAATTATCTGCTAATAATCTACGTGAATAAGATTCATGAGACTTTAATTGTTAGATGTCTAAAGTTATAGATCACATAAATTAAGGATGCAAGTCACTTATGAATCTCCTTGATAGTTATTATGAGACGCCACTTTGATTTGATCAATTTGGATATGTCCATTAATTAGAAGACATTTGGTTTTCATATGGGGTGTCTCTTGGGTGCAAAAGAGGGTGTTTAATTATGGGTGCAAGGGCTCCAATAGTTGGCGCTTAATGTGCTTCCTAATGTAAGTTGGATAACTTAAGTTAATAAAAATCCTAATGCAAGTAGGACTTGTATTATATGATTGAATAGGATTCAATCCTTATGCCTATTTAAAGGGACCTCTTCTAAGGTTCCTAGAGCATTAAAACCAGCAGCCCCTCACACCCAAAGGCTCTCCCCACGCCCTCTCTTCCTCTCCCTTTCTCTTCTCTTGGGTGTTCTGCACACCCTTTTCTTGGGATGCGTGTCCCAGAGAGTTTCATATCCAAAAGAGTTTGGGTGCCTCTTTCTTGTTGATTTCTAGCATCTGGTAGCAGCACATAGCAAAAAAAACTCTAGAGAAGAGGAGAAGAAGAAGATCAAGGAGAAAGTTCAAGTGTTGATCGTGATCTAGGCTCCATTCAGATTCAGCAGGTTGAATTTTGGAGAATCAAAATTTAGATTATAAAAAATTATTCCAAACTGATTCTAAGTAGATACTCGTAGAGGTCGGATATTTGTGTGGCTAACAGAGAGCCTCGTCTCTTTCAAATTCAGTTTTGAAGAAAGAGATTGTGAAATAGGTATGTGATTTGATTACAATCTGAATTTTAGCATATATCAATTTCAACATATAAAATAGATCTATATAATTTTATATTTTTATACATGTATAATTTAGATTAAAATTATTTTAATCTTATTTTATATTATGATATTTAAAAAATAAAATTTTGAAATACACATGCATGCACCAAACTTCGAATTCCAACAGTGGTATCAGAGCCATGAATTTTTATATGCTGAATTTTGATATACATATTTTTAAAAAAATTTCAAAATTAATTTTTTCTTTGATACATAAGATGTATGGATAGATCTTTAAATTTAAAATTAAATTTTAGATTTAATTTTAGAATATATAGTTGATATGTTATTGTATGTATAGATCTGTATTTTGATCTAGAAAGAGTTCTAGTTAATGTTCATGTGAAATATAGATGTATGTATGAAATCTAAAATTTTTTTATAATTTAAATTTTAATTCATATATGTGATATATGATCACATATTTAAATCATAAATTTATTTTTAATCTCATTCATGATTAGTATATGAGATATATGATATCATACTTAGATCTAAAATTTTGTTTAGATCTAATTATACATGCATATATATGATATATATTTATATGTTAAAATCTGAAAATTATTTTATATTTTAAAACTTACTCTCATATAAAGAATTTAGATCTGAAATATGATTTTAGAATCTAAAATTTATGTTTGTGCATGAGAATTTTGATCATAAAAAAATCAAAAATTAAGTCATTTAATAGGATTACATCTAAGATTTTTGATTTGAGTCATATGGGTCTAATTCGATTAAGTAATTGATCAAATCAAATCAAATATTAAATTAAATTAGATCAATTAAGTTAATGATCATACAATTATTGTTGATCAAATCGATAGAGTCCCATATGTAGAATCGATTAACCTAAGAACCTAATTTGGCTTGTTGGTTTGAGCTCGATTCGCTTGAGCTAACCAATTCTGATCAATCGACCTATTGGTGTCTAAGGCAAGTTAATGAGATGTGATTATTTAATTAGTTTCATTAGCCGATCTGATCAATTCATTGGTGTCTAAGGAAGGTAACGGGGGGATCCCCCACCGTTCTCTACTTATCTAGCCAATTTGAAAGATTGGGTCTTGAATTAGGTTATTTAGCTTTGATTTAGCCCATGCCAGTTAGATCAGTCATATGATGACTGATTAGATGAGACATACATCTAAACCTCTCCATAAATATTAAGTCCATAGGTCTTCCACCATTGTAGATGTGCGGGCGTGTTACCGACATTGATTATTCTCGACTGGTCACAGTGGTTCAGTTGCATCGGCAACACGCAACCACTCTATTAGCAAAGAGTTACTCCAGGATAAGGATGGAGTTGGGCCCAATAACTGTTAGATGAGCAACTCAATGACGGCCTTGTACCTGCTTGTGAATGGTGGGTCGGGCTTAACTAAGAAGCATGGGCAATAACTGTTAGGTGAGCCCATATGACTTAGAGACCAAGTAGCTGCAACATGCTTAGTGAAGCATCTGGGTAAAGAGTTGCCTATGCACCGATATGCATGTTATACCAATAACTGTTAGGTGAGGTGCATGTCATCGGTGGGACCGCAGCACCCACTAAGAATCTTTTATCGCGTTAGGATTTTTATTTCCTTTCAGAGGGGTGGAGAGATCCAAAAAATTAGTGGAAGTCATTATTTACATCTTTAAGTCTCTAAAAGTAAATTAAAATATTAAGTATAAAAGTCTAACTTGAATCTCTACTCTCACAGTTAAACCATCATGTCAGCCTCAAACCCTTTTGCTCGCATCCTTGAAACCAATCATTTGATCAATAATAATTTTAAAGACTGACTTAGAAACCTTAGGATTATCCTGATCTCAAAAAAGTTAAGACATATTCTCGATCAGGATCCCGTTGTGTTGCCAAACCGTCCTACTGCTAAGCAGAGAGCTGCTTTTGAGAAGTGAATGGATGAAGACAGTCAGATCAAGTGCTATGTACTGGCATCTATGTCAAACGAGTTGCAAAGCCAGCATAAGTATATGCCCACTACCTGGGCCATGATCACTCATCTACAAGAGTTGTATGGTGAGCAGAACCGTACTGCGCACTTTGAAGTATTCAAGAGACTCTTCAACCTAAAAATATATGAGGGGCAGTCTGTCCATGAGCATTGTATGACAGTGATCAAGGATATTAAGGAGCTAGGGAAGCTCAGACTGGATATGCAAAAAAAATTACAGATGGATCTGATCCTTCAATCTCTTACCAATTCATATAGTCAATTCATTGTAAATTTTCATATGAACAAACTTGACTATACTATTCCCAAACTTGTCAACATGTTGGTCACAATGGAGGGTACCTTGAAGAATTCAAGGGGCACTGTTCTCGCTGTGGAGTGGACTTCTTCTTTCAAGAGAAAGTCTACTGGAAGGAAGAAGGTCAAATCCATAAAGAAGTAGAAGAGAGAGAGTAAGCCAAAGAAGGATGGTCCAAAGGTGGTCGAGGCAAAGAAAAAGTATTTTCACTGTCATGCTGAAGGCTACTGGGGGAGGAATTGTCTGAAATATTTGGAGAGCCTAAAGACTAAAAAGGATGACAAACCTTCTGAAGGTATGCTCATAATAGAATCTAACCTCATGATTTCTTCTACTTCTAGTTAGGTATTAGACTCTGGCTCGAGTACTCATATATGCACCTCTATGTAGGATCTGATAGAAAATAGAAGGTTGAGAGAAGGTGACATGATCCTTCGAGTCGGCAATGGAGCAAAGGTTACTGTAGAGGCTGTTGGTACTTATCCTCTCCAATTATCGTCTGATGTTAGATTAGATTTAAAAGATTATTATTATGTTTCTGTAGCTAGTCGAAATTTAATTTTTGTGCCGTGCTAGCACAGGAAGGTTTTGAAATTAATTTCAACAAAGACTTTTGTTCCATTTATTTATGAAATAAATTGATTGCACGAGGTCTTTTAATTGACAATCTTTATCACTTGCATGTTGATACGAATGTGAACCTAAATGAGCAAATAGTGAGTGCCGTAGGAGATCTAGAGATGAGATTAATCAGAAGTACTTGTGGCACCATAGACTAGGCCATATTAGAGAGCACAGGATAAACATACTGAAAAAAGATAGGATCCTTAGCTCTCTTAATCCAGAGTCGTATCCAGCTTGTGAATTCTGTCTTTGAGAAAAAATAGCCAAGTTACCTTTTATAGGACATAGAGAAAGGGCCACAGAGTTACTTATCCTGGTACACACCGATGTGTGTGGGCCATTTGATGTACAGAGCAAGGATAGTTACAGCTACTTCATTACCTTTACCGATGATCTGTCTAGGTATGGATATGTGTATCTCATGAAACATAAGTCTGAGGTCTTTGAAAAGTTTAAAAAATTCAGGCATGAAGTAGAAAAACAGACAAATAAACTCGTTAAGATTCTTCGATCTGATCGAGGAGGTGAATACTTTAGTCGAAAATTTTTAGGATATCTTAAGGATAATGGCATAGTCTCTCAATGGACCCCTTCTGAAATACCTTAGCTCAACGGGATATTTGAAAGGAGGAACAGTATCCTATTAGATATGGTCAGATCCATGATGAGCTTCACTAATCTATTCTTATTTCTTTGGGGACATGCCTTGTTAACTTCCATTCACTTGTTGAATAGGGTTCCTTCAAAGTCCGTTCCAACCATACCGTATGAGATATGGTTCAGTAAGAAGCCGAGTCTGGATTATCTTAAGACTTGAGGATGTCCGGCCTATGCAAGAGACAGATGATGAAAAAGTTGGAGGATAGATCTATTATAGCTCACTTTATAGGATACCCAAAAGAATCCATGGGATACTACTTCTACTTTCCACAAGACCACAATATGATTGTGAGTCGAAATGCTATGTTTCTGAAAAAATAGTTTATCCAAGATGGCGGCAGTGGGAGGTTAGTGGAACTCGAAGAGAAGGTCTCTGAAGAGCTAGAGCTATAGATTCTCAGAAACCCGTAATCCCTGAGCCAATAGTTGATGTTTCTCTGCCACCTCATAGATTGAGCAGGATCTTCCGACCTTCTGAAAGGTACATGAGTATGCTTACGGAGGAAGTAAAAGAAATGTTTCTTATGGGAGATAGGAGCCATGGTGATGATCCCAATACCTTTGACGAGGCGATGTCTAACATCAATTTCGAGAAATGGTTAGATGCTATGAAGTCAGAAATTGACTCGATGCACTCGAACCATGTCTAGACTTTAGTGGATCCATCTGAAGATATTGTACCTATTAGATATAAATAGATCTACAAAAGGTAGATAGGTATCGATGGTAAGGTAGAGACCTATAAAGTTAGGCTTGTGGCTAAAGGTTATAGTCAGTGCGAGGGCATTGACTATCAGAAAACTTTCTCATCCATAGCCATACTGAAATCCATCCGTACTTTGCTTGCTGTTGCAGCTTAGTATGATTATAAAATCTAGTAGATGGATGTGAAAACTACCTTCCTAAATAGATATCTTGAGGAAGATATTTATATGGAGCAGTCTATGGGTTTCACATCCGATGATGGTGATCACAGAGTCTGCAAGCTGTAAAGATCCATATATGGATTAAAGTAAACTTCTCATAGTTGGAATCATCATTTTGATGAGGCAATCAAATCGTTTGACTTCATCAAAAATGAAGAAGTACCTTGTGTTTACAAGAGGGTCAGTGGGAGTGCGATCACTTTCTTTGTATTGTATGTAGATGATATTCTCCTCATTGGGAATAACATTTTCATATTGACCATGGTCAAAAGTTGGTTGTCCAAAGAATTCTCCATGAAAGATCTATGGGAAGCACCTTATATTCTCGAAATAAAAGTCTATAGGGATAGACCTAAGTGGATGCTTGGTCTGTCACAAAAGCTATACATAGAGAAGGTGCTGAAGAGGTTCCGCATGAAAAATTTCAAGAGAGATCTCTTATCTCTTAGGCATGGTATTAGTCTCTCCAAGACGATGTGTTTGACCACATCTGAGGAGATGCAGTGCATGAGTAGGATTCCTTACGCCTCAATTATAGAGAGCTTCATATACGCCATGCTATGTACTTGATCTGATATTACCCTTGCTATGAGTGTCACAAGCAGGTATCAATCGAATCCAGATAAGAAGCACTGGATAGCTATGAAGAATATCCTTAAGTACTTAAGAAGGACTAAAGATTTGTTCTTGGTCTTTAGAGGGGATTCTGAGTTGTGAGTTGAGGATGTATTCTTGTTCGATATATTAGAAAGATTCTGAATATACGATCAATGGAGGCTGAATATGCTGTAGATGTGTAGGATGAATTCTAGCTCTAATGTTAGTTGTAGAACTGGATGTCATACCATGATACAGTACTGCAAAGACAATGGCACCATAGCCCTTGCTAAGGAGCCCAAGGTCTCACCAGAAGTCCAAACACATAGAGCAGCAATGTACGTGACTACCTCATATCGAGGTGCGAAAGGTAGACTTCGCGGACAATATAGCAGATCCGCTGTCTAAGCAGTTGAGCAACTAAAAATGAAAGTCCACCTTGAGAAGATGGGATTTAGATTTGTTGCCAATTAGCTTTAGTCCAAGTGAGAGATTGTTAGATGTATGTCCTAGAAGCCAATATGGCTGATACATTGTAATAAATCTAGGATACAATTTTATACTTAATATATTGATATGATCAATAAAAGGATAATTTTTTTTTCATTCAAGTATGATGTGTCCTTGAATCGTCTATGGAATTAGCTTCGATACATATTCTTAAAGTGTTGAAAATTAGAGACATGTAATTAATTCCTAAAGACTCCTGATCATAGGATCATCATGAGGGTGATGATAGATTCGGATAGACTGGCACACAAATTGCTTTCTTTGGGATAGATAAATCTCTAATCTATTGTGTAGAGACATAGGACGATAAGTGCGGATGGTTGTTAGAAAACAACTGATACTGAGCGTGATCATATAAGAGATCACTTTGATTTTTATTCAATCGTCAGTGATTGTCTCGATGCTGTAGTTGTGTGACTGGTCTTTTGACTTGAGATGGTACTGCTACTCGTAGTGAGGCTGTTGGAGTTTGATTGATACATAAACATGGGTCTCAATAAACCCTTGTAGTGGATGTTGGTGATAGTTGGTCCACTGTAGGAGTGAGGTGCGCATCAAGATAGGATCTATCAACCTTGATAGAGAGGAGTAGTCCTATGAGATTTGAGAGACTAAAGTCCAAGAGTCCGTGGCCACAATAGTGTGATTGATGAAAAAAATTTTCATAGAAGTCACAACTGGACTTGAGCTAATCAATCTATCATATGACTGATGTTGAGGTTTGACGATTTATCCATGACCTGCCATTTAGTCGGGACTCACGATAGAGAGACTAAATCATTTCAGTTCTATTGGATTGTCCTATATACTGCTAGGTATCACTGGTGGATTGTGAGAGCTTACTAGGATTGTTTCGGATCGACAATCCTTGTTGAGTTAGAGTAGAGTTGTTTCAATCCATTGAAAAGAGTTTCAATGATACGATGATAGAGATCATTATATATCTTACTACCAGATAGAATTGAACCTATGAGGTCACACAACAAAGAGATTAGGTCTGAAATAAGTAATTGAGCTTATGAAGTGTCAATTGGGTTTAGAGAAACCCACTGGGTCCATGGGAACCTTGCTAGCACATGGTTGGACCCAATTCCTCTTTCTGTTGGGATTACTTATTTGATAAGTTAATTCTAACGTAATTACCTGCTAATAAACTATATGAATAAGATTTATGAGACTCCAATTATTGGGTGTCTAAGGTTATAGATCACATAAATTAAGGGTGTAAGTCCCTTATGAATCTTCTTGATAATTATTATAGGGTGATCAATTTGGGCGTGTCCATTAATTAGAGAGCCTTTGATTTTCATATGGGGTGTCTCTTGGGTGTAAAAGAGGATGTCTAATTATGGATGTAAGGGCTCTAATAGTTGGCACCTAATCGGCTTCCTAATGTAAGTTGAATAACTTAAGTTAATAGGAATCCTAATGTAAGTAGGACTTGTATTATATGATTGAATAGGATTCAATCCTTAAGTCTATTTAAAGGGACCTCCCCTAAGATTCCTAAAGCATCAAAATCAGCAGCCCCTCATACCCAAAGGCTCTCCTCATGCCCTCTCTTTCTCTTCCTTTCTCTTCTTTTGGGTGTTCTATACACCCCTTCCTTGGGATGCATGTCCTAAGTGTTGGGAATAGTGTCCCAAAGCCAATCATCAGCCTGTTAACGGTTGTGCTCATTTTTATATTTGTATATAAATTATTAATTAATAAAAATTATTTTGATATTTTTCATCATAAAATATTTCATCTTCTAATAAACTCCTATGTTGTGGTGAAGTCTTTAGGACTATTTAGACTCGACAAAGGAAGATTTATCGTTTAGTCCTTAAATCTGTTCGCGACCAAATGATACGTTGTTATCAAGGATGACAGTATTTATCAAGCATAGATCGTTGTGTGCCATATAGGTTGGTTGTCCTCTTAATCAATGAGTGTGGAGACACTGGTATGGCATACAGGTGACATGTAAGGGTACATCTGCACTGAACGTGACCAACTTCGGAGCTATTTCTGTTGTCAAGATTTGCTCCGATGGAATATAGGTATCAATATCCCTCCGACCTGAGACCGCCACGGTGACTTGCAAGCAACTCACTGCACTTAGGCACTGGACTATCTGAATTTTTAATTCAGTGATGGAAGGCTGCTGGGTGTAGTCAAGTACTTGACTTGTCGGTGCGTGTGTCAAGATGAAATTGACCACTCCAGTTTAGGAGCTGTGTACAGTCGTATTTCAATTTAGCAAAACCTTGGCCAGGGTAGTCCTTGTGAGGAGTCACAGGACTGTTTGAGTTGAAAATGATTCGGATGATCTGATTAGGGTTGACAGTTTAACCTTGAGTCATCCTAAACATAAGGGTCAAAAGGATGAATTATACAGTAACCATATTCATGTAGGTTCTGAGTGTTGCGATTGTGACTCTTCGACCTATCTGAACGTTGGATACCATTGCTAGATGGTCACTTCGATTAGTACAGGAATTGGTTCCTGTGCTACTGGCTTAGGTTCGAACCTGTGGGGTCACACACATTAGAGGTTCCTATCTGATCTGATGGCTGATGTAGAATCCTACATGTTTGGGACTCAGTGATCGAGAATCAGGATTCTCTGATCATGAGTTCCACACATTATGGGTACCAGGGTCAAGAGTCCCACTGGTTGGGACTTTTCGATCAGGGTTGCATATCGATGAATTCTGATGCCCGATTGTCCATCGAATTTGGACTCAGTATTTATGAGAAGTTTAATTGGTGATTTGATCGCTAATTAACTCAATTTGATTGAGTAATTATTTTTGGATCAAGTCCAATTGAATTGGATTCAGTTGGGTTTGACCCGATTAGGTTAAGAGTTGACCTAATCGTCAAGATGGTTTGGTCCCTGATTTGATCAGGGGTTGGGCTTAGTCAATTCCTGATTTGATTAGAATTTTATTAAGCCTAATTAAGTTGGGTTTAAATTAGTCTAATTGGACCTAACTTATTTGGTTCAATTAGATTGGTTTAAATAATTAAACCATCTTGACCCAATCTCCATGCGCCATCTCACTTCCATTGCACCCATTTGAATTCATGAGAAGGAACTTCTCATGAATTATTTTCTCACGCCAAGCCCTCTCCACACCCCACTTTAATGTGCCATATGAATGGATAAGGATGATTGGTTGGCCATTCAAATTCAAAATAAAGTTTGAATTTGAATGGGCAATCAATCTTTGCACCTTATCCTTTTTTTTTTACGCCCAATTTATTACATGAGAAAAGGTTTCTCATGAAATCACTCCATGCATAATTTAAGCCATGCCTCATGCCTTTAGTGGATAAGGGATGAGATGGTGTCCATTTGAATTCAAAATTTGATTTGAATTCAAATGTGCAATTACTCATCTTTATCTTTTCTTTTGGATAAGACATTTGACGTTGTTATAAAAGGAGGAGAAGAGTGGGGTGTGCAATAAGAAGATTTTTGGAGAAAAATTTTGGGGCGTGAGAAGTCTTGTGCATGAGAAGAAAGTCCATATCCTTTCAAGAGAAAAAAGAAAGAAAAGTGGGTGCAAGATTTTCGGTGAGTTTTCTAGAGTTTTAGCCTGGGGTTCGGGAAGTGAGAAAGTGAGCTACGAGTGTCGTGAGCCCACAAAATTTTAAGAAGATCTTCAACATCTTCTCAAACATATCTGTTGATGATCCGGAGCATCCAAAAAATCGATAGACATCGATCGAAGGAGTTCGATTAGCATCGGCCGTCAAAAGGGCTCTACAATGAGCTAGCACTCGTGAGGAGTCGATCAGATCGGAAGCTTCGTGTGGATGATTCATAGAGACTAGACATGCTGTGTGGCTGCATCGCAACGATCAGACTCTCCCGACGGTGATCAGATTGCGACGATCTACTATCCGCACAAAGGTATTGTGTTTTGAACACATTACAGTAAAGTGTTTACTGTTCGAATTTGAATTTCAAATTTAAATGCATGCATGCTATATATCATATTTAGATCCTAGTATAAGATAAATTTATATTAATTAATTAGATTAATTAATATTTTTCCACTATAAAATCATAATTTTTTAAAAAAATTAAAATTACCATTTTACCCCTACACTGAATTTCGCTTCAAATGGTATCAGAGCGGGTTCTTAGATATAATATTTATATTTGCATGTGTAGATTAAGTTATAATCTAAAAGTTTAAATTTGAAATTTGAAATTTGAAATTCAAAATTTAAAATTTGAATTTTGAAAGTTGTTCAAAATTTAAAATTCAAAAATTTGAAATTTAAAATTTAAAATTTAAATTTTGAAAGTTGTTCGAAATTCAAAATTCAAAAATTTAAAATTTAAAATTTAAAATTTAAAATTTGAAATTTGAAAATTGTAATTCAAAATTCAAAATTTAAAAATTTGAAATTTAAAATTTGACATTTGAAATTTGGGTGAAATTTCAAATTTGAAATTCAAAATTTAAAATTCAAAATTTGAAATTCAAAATTTGAAATTCAAAAATTTAAAATTTGAAATTTGAAATTGATTTGAAATTTGAAATTTAAAATTTAAAATTTAAAATTTATAATTTAAAATTTAAATTTTGAAATTGGTATATTTAGATATACTTGATCCAAGTAGCAAGTAATCAAATTGGGTTGGTTGCCATGGCCATCCGATCATAGGAGAAAATTAGGATTTAAAAGCCCTCTCCTCCCATTCGATGGGGTCTCCTATGGCGGTAGGGGTGCCGTTGCAATTATATCCCATGCAGATGAAGCAGCGAAAGGAATTAATTGTAAAGGTTCAATTGTGAAATTTATCATGAATGTGTTAGATTAGATCTAAAGGAATATTCAGGATTTATTTTGATTGAGTTATTTTCTGTTATGTAATTAGCAATAGGATTGCTATTTATGAAATATGCTGATCTATTTATGAAATGAGTCAACATATTTGGTGAACAAAAAATAAAACTTTTCAAATTTGAAAATTATTTTCGAAATGCCAAACCCTGACCTATCAGCCCAAATACTTAATTAAAAGAATTAAGTGTTGTCTAGTAGGTCTAGAATTGTGAATTAAGACCTAAGATAATTGCATAAACTTGTGGGTCAATGGGTTAGATGGATTAGGTCCATAATTGGGTTAGACCAAAGGTTAGCTTAAAGAAATGGACTAAATTAGAGTAATTGGTCAAATCTAATCAAAAGTTGAATTAGATTAGGTCAAAGATACTCTAGACTCAACTCCAATAGTTGTAGTTGAATGGGTCCATATCTTTAACTAGACCAAGATGGACTTAATTCATGGCTACACGGTGGAACCCTATTTACTAAGTTGATCAAATTAAAACTAATAAACCGGTTGGTGTCTAAGGTAAGTTTGGCAGTTTGACCAGTGGTTTTTAAGCGGGAGCTATTCGCAGTGATTCGATCTCTGACGAGTTAATGGCTTATCCCCACCACTGATCTCACTTACCTGGCCAACCTGGTGAATTAGATTTTGATTAGATCACTTGGTGATTAGGGCTCACCCATGTCATTAGGTAAATCAGTTTGACTGATTTAGGTGCTCCTAATGCCATCTTTAATTAAATCCTTTTTAATCTGACTTGGTGAAGTCAGTGGGAGGATTGACATTAGCTCAATTTTTTCTTCTCATCTATCTTTTAATAAAATCCTAAAAAATTATTAGGTCCCTAAAAATGATTAAGTTATATTGATAACTAAGTCATAGCCTCCCATTAAGTGAGTGATAATGAGTCCATTAGTTTAATAATCATTGGAGGCCCAAAGGCCTGGTGCTTATTGACTAATGGAATTATCATTCATAATATGATAATTTAGTTTGAGTCTTTCTGATGGTGGTCAGGTTGGCCGGCCAAAGTCGGGCCTGATCATTTATTGGTCTGATTCACCAAATTAAATCATGTTAATGGTTGGACCTAACCAGATCTTTTCAATAGAGGCCAAAGCCTACTGATTAGGTTCTGGGGCAAAATCAATTACTAGAAGTTGTTTAGAGAAACAACTGGTTATGAACCTACCCATAGATGCACATGGGTTGACCAACCAAAGTTGGGCTCATGTGTAGTCTGTGTAGATTCTAGTACCCACTAAAGAATTAAAGTAATTCCTCGAATTGGAGGTTGAGGCTACCAGTTCGTAAAAATACTGAGAGAAACTTTAGACTAAAGTCCAAGTCTTTAGTATTTATAATTTATGTACTAATAGAGGTCTGATTTTCCTTTATGCAGCTATTGCCACTACCCTGTCCCTCCAGTCATTATTAGATAATGACAAGCTCATGGGACCTAATTTCGATAGCTGGTATCAAAAATTAAAAATCATCCTTGAGCATGAGCAGATCCTTTATGTAGTAACGGATCCTGCACCTGAGGAGCCAGCCCTGAATGCTAGAGGGATGGTTCGAGACACTTATCAGAAGTGGCTCAACGACCGCACCACCGTTCGGTGCATTATGCTGGCAGCAATGAATGATGAGTTCAACCGCAGGTTCGAGAATGTCCAACCACAGGAGATGCTTCAAATGTTGAACGACTCCTTTGGCACGTCTGACGATGTTGAAAGGCACAAAACTAGTTGTGCCATTTTCAATGCTCGGATGAGGGATGGAGCCTTAATCACTGATCATGTACTGTACATGATCGAAATGATTGAGCGCCTAACTAAACTGGGCTTTTCCCTGCATGAGCAGCTCGGTAAGGATGCGATCCTTAATTCATTGCCCAAATCCTTCCTCCCCTTCCTTACTCATTTTCGAATGACAAAGCCTGCAGTGAACTACCACGATTTGTTGGGGTTGCTGCAGAACTTTGAGAAGGATCACCAGCTCCATAAGGAGTTGGTGAATGTTGTGGGAGGGTCTTCTTCTGGTCGTCGACCCTTTAAGAAAGGGAAGAAGAATAAGAAGGTGCAACCACATGCTGGGATGTCTGCACAGGGTCAGACCAAGAAATGCAAGCCCGATCAGAGCCAGGCGGAGTGCTTCTTTTGCAAGAAGCAGGAGCACTGGAAGAGGAACTGTCCTCTATACATTGCCTCCCTGGATTCGAACAGGCCGAAGAAGAAGCAAGGTACTTATATGATAACACCTTCCAATTTTTTCATTTGTGATACTACTGTCTGGATATTGGATACCGGAAGCCCTTATCATATTTACAATTCGATGCAGGGTCTGCAGGTCAGTAGGAGATTTGATGAAGGCGAGAGGTTCCTGAACGTTGGAGATGGAAGCAAAGTTCCAGTTCTAGCATTAGGAATCATGAACCTTGTAATCAATTCTCGAAACGTAATTCTGAGTGAATGTCACTATTATCCAAGCTTTTTATTAAATATTATTTCTGTAGACCTTTTGGCCATGAACGGTTATCAATTTTTAATAAAAGAAAATGTTTGTAATATCATTTTGAATGGTGTTACAATGTTTGTTGGACAACTTAATAATGGAATTTACTTTCTATCACAACATGTTAATGTGGTTCAAACCTCCGGTAAATGTCCTAGAATAGATAATGTGTCAGAAGTCTACCTTTGGCACTGTAGGCTAGGTCATATCAATAAGAACAGGATAAACAGGTTGGCACAAGAAGGAATTCTTGAAGTAGGTGATTGTGAATTACTTCCAACCTGTGAGTCCTGTCTTCTTGGTAAAATGACCAAATCACCTTTTACTGGAAAAGGTGAGCGAGCCAGTGAACTCTTGGGTCTGGTACACTCTGATGTATGTGGACCCATGAGCTCAAGTGCAAGAGATGGATATTTCTACTTCATAACCTTCACAGACGACCTATCGAGATATGGGTATGTCTATTTAATGAAGCATAAATCGGAGTCATTTGAAATATTCAAACTATTCCGAAATGAGGTAGAAAAATAAACTGGAAAGTGTATTAAAACTCTTCGATCTGATCGAGGAGGTGAATATCTTTCCAATGATTTTCTGACATATCTTGGGGAGAATAGGATTCTCTCTCAGTGGACTCCTCCTGGAACACCACAATATAATGGTGTATCTGAAAGGAGGAATCGGACCTTGTTGGACATGGTTCGATCCATGATGAGGTTTGCTGGTCTGCCGATCTCCCTCTGGGGATATGCGTTCGAATCAGCTTGTTACCTTCTAAATAGAGTTTCAAGTAAATCTGTAACCAAAATGCCATATGAGATATGGATAGGACGTAAGCCAGTACCCTCATACCTTAGGGTTTGGGGGTGTCCGACTTATGTTAAATGTTTAATTATGGACAAGCTTGGACCTAGGTCTGACAAGTGTAATTTTATAGGGTACCCAAAAGAGACCAAAGGGTATTACTTCTACCTAGCTAATGAGTAAAAAGTATTTGTCAGTCTTAAGGCAATCTTTTTGGAAAAGGAGTTCCTTGGTGAAGGGACTGTTGCCTCTAAGGTCGAACTTGACGAAATTCGACAGGTGAAAAAATCGACACAAGTTGCTGAACTTGAATCGGATTTGGTTAGATTAGATCCAGAGCCCATTGTTCAAGCACCCTTAAGGCGATCTGGTAGAGTACCACATCAACCGGACAGATACTATGGTTTCTTGGTCCAGGACGACGATCCTATCGAACTTGATGAAAATGATGAGGATCCGATCACCTACATGGATGCAATGCAGAGATCCGACTCTAAGAAATGGTTGGAGGTCATGAAATTCGAAATGGAGTCCATGAAGGTCAACGATGTGTGGACACTGGTTGACCCACCCGAAAGAGTAAAACCCATAGGGTGTAAGTGGGTCTTCAAGAAGAAGAGAGGCGCAGATGGAAAGGTGAAAACCTATAAAGCCCATCTGGTTGCCAAGGGATATCGTCAATGTTATGGTATAGACTATGACGAGACATTTTCTCCTGTGGCAATGCTCAAATCCATTCGGATTATGCTTGCGATAGCTGCCCATCTGGACTATGAAATCTGACAGATGGATGTGAAGACAGCTTTTCTAAATGGAGAGCTGGATGAAGAGGTGTATATGATACAACCTGAAGGATTCACATCCACAGTGAGTCTAAGGTGTGCAGGCTACAGAGGTCCATTTATGGACTTAAGCAGGCATCACGGAGTTGGAACATACGTTTTGATAAGACGATCAAGACATATGGCTTCGTTAAGAATGGAGAAGAGCCATGCATTTATAAGTGGGCTAATGATCCAGTAGTAGTATTTCTTGTATTGTATGTGGATGATATTCTCTTAATCAAGAATGATGTCCCTGCATTACAGGGAATAAAGATTTGACTGTCGTCACAGTTCTCCATGAAGGATCTAGGAGAAGCTTCCTACATCCTAGGGATGAGGATCTATAGGGATAGATCTAAAAGGTTGCTTGGTTTATCTCAGTCCACGTACATTGATACTATGCTGAAGAGGTTCAGCATGGAGAATTTCAAGAAAGGCTATCTTCCGATAGGCCATGGAATTTCTCTCTCGAAGAGGGATTGTCCGATAACACCTCAAGAGGGAAAGCGTATGGGTAGAATTCTATATGCTTCGACAGTGGGATCTATCATGTACGCCATAACATGTACATGACCAGATGTGGCATACTCACTAGGGGTAGTGAGTAGATACCAATCTGATCCAGGGGAGAATCACTGGAAGATTGTTAAAACCATCCTGAAGTATTTAAAAAATACTAAGGACCAGTGGCTTATTTATAGTGAATCGGACTTGAGACTTATAAGGTTTACAGACTCTAGTTTCTAGTCTGATCATGATGACAGCAAAAGTGTGTCAGGATTTATTTTTACCCTTAATGGTGGGGCTATCTGCTGGAAAAGTTTCAAGCAGCACACAGTGGCTGATTCAGTTTGCGAGGTGGAGTATGTCGCTGCATCAGATGCTGCCAAAAAAGTGGTGTGGCTAAAAAAATTCATCACCAAGCTTGGAGTAGCATCCTCCCTTGTTGGTCCAGTTCTGCTCTACTGTGATAGCTCTGGAGCCATTGCTCAGGCGAAGGAATCAAAGGCACACCAGCGGACGAAGCATATTCTGCACCGCTACCATCTCATCCAAGAAATTATGGATCGAGGTGACGTCGATCTTCAGAAGATCAATGGGAAGGAGAACCTGGCTGACCCATTCACTAAAGCCATTGCGGTGAAGGAGTTCGACAACTGCAAGACGAAGATGGGTATTAGATACTGCATCGATTGGCTTTAGGCCAAGTGAAAGATTGTTGGAAATAGTATCTCAAAGCCAATCGTCAGTCTGTTGATGGTTGTGCTCATTTTTATATTTGTCCATAAATTATGAATTAATAAAAATTATTTTGGTATTTTTCATCATAAAATATTTCATCTTCTAATGAACTTCTATGTTGTGGTGAAGTCCTTAGGACTATTTAGACTCGACAAAGGAGGATTTGTCGTTTAGTCCTTAAATCTATTCGCGACCAAATGATACGTTGTTACCAAGGACGACAACGTTTATCAGGCATAGGTCGTTGTGTGCCATATAGGTTGGTTGTCCTCTTAACCAATGAGTGTGGAGACATTGGTATGGCATACAAGTGACATGTAAGGGTACATCTGTACTGAACGTGACTGACTCTGGAGCTATTTCTGCTGTCAAGATTTACTCCGATGGAATATGGGTATAAATATCTCTCCGATCTGAGACCGCCATGGTGACTTGCAAGCAACTCACTGCACTTAGGCACTGGACTACCTAAATTTTTAATTCAGTGACGGATGGCTGCTGGGTGTAGTCAAGTACTTGACTTGTCGGTGCGTGTGTCAAGATGGGATTGACCACTTCAGTTTAGGAGCTGTGTATAGTCGTGTTTCAATTTAGCAAAACCTTGGCCAGGGTAGTCTTTGTGAGGAGTCACAGGACTGTTTGAGTTGAGCACGATTCGGATGATCTGATCAGGGTTGATAGTTTAACCCTGAGTCATCCTAAACACAGGGGTCAAAAGGATGAATTATACAGTAACCATATTCATGTAGGTTCTGAGTGTTGCGATTGTGACTCTTCGATCTATCCGGATATCGGGTACCATTGCTAGATGGTCACTTCGATTAGTACAGAAATTGGTTCCTGTGCTACCGGCTTAGGTTCGAACCTGCGGGGTCACACACATTAGAGGTTCCTATCTGATCTGATGGCTAATGTAGAATCCTATATGTTTGAGACTCAATGATCGAGAATCAGGATTCTCTGATCATGAGTTCCACACATTATGGGTACCGGGGTCAAGAGTCCCATTGGTTGGGACTTTTCGATCAGGATTGCATATCGATGAATTCTGATGCCCAATTGCCCATCGAATTTGGACTCAGTATTTATGAGAGATTTAATTTATGATTTGATTGCTAATTAACTCAATTTGATTGAGTAATTATTTTTGGATCAAGTCTAATTGAATTGGATTCAGTTGGGTTTGACCCGATTAGGTTAAGAGTTGACCTAAACGTCAAGATGGTTTGGTCCCTGATTGGATCAAGGGTTGGGCTTAGTCAATTTCTGATTTGATTAAGATTTTATTGAGCCTAATTAAGTCTAATTAAGTTGGGTTTAAATTAGTCTAATTGTACCTAACTTATTTGGTTCAATTAGGTTGGTTTAAATAATTAAACCACCTTGACCCAATCTCCATGCGCCACCTCACTTCCATTGCACCCATTTGAATTCATGAGAGGGAACCTCTCATGAATTATTTTCTCACGCCAAGCCCTCTTTATGCCCCACTTTAATGTGCCATATGAATGGATAAGGATGATTGGTTGGCCATTCAAATTCAAAATAAAGTTTGAATTTGAATGGGCAATCAATCTTTGCACCTTATCCCTTTTTTTTTACGCCCCATTTATTACATGAGAAAAGTTTTCTTATGAAATTACTCCATGCACAGTTTAAGCCACGTCTCATGCCTTTAGTGGATAAGGGATGAGTTGGTGTCCATTTGAATTCAAAATTTGATTTGAATTTCAAATGTGCAATTACTCATCTTTATCTTTTCTTTTGGATAAGACGTTTGACGTTGTTATAAAAGGAGGAGAAGAGTGGGGCATGCAATAAGAAGATTTTTGGAGAAAAATTCTAGGGCATGAAAAGTCTTGTGCATGAGAAGGAAGTCCATATCCTTCCAAGAGAAAAAAGAAAGAAAAGAAAGAAAAGTGGGTGCAAGATTTTCGGTGAGTTCCCTAGAGTTTTAGCCTGGGGTTCGAGAAGTGAGAAAGTGAGCTACGAGTATCGTGAGCCCATAAAATTTTAGAAAGATCTTCAACATCCTCTTAAGCACATCTGTTGATGATCTGGAGTATCTGAAGAATCGACAGACATCGATCGAAGGAGTTCGATCAGCATCGGTCGTCAAAAGAGCTCTACAACGAGCTAGCACTCGTGAGGAGTCGATCAGATCGAGAACTTCGTGTGGATGATCTGTAGAGGCCAGACACACTGTGTGGCTACATCACGATGATCAAACTCTCTCGATGGTGATCAGATTGCAGCGATCTACTACCCACACAAAGGTATTATGTTCTGAACACATTACAGTAAAGTGTTTACTGTTCGAATTTGAATTTCAAATTTAAATACATGCATGCTATATATCATATTTAGATCTTAGTGTAGGATAAATTTATATTAATTAATTAGATTAATTAATATTTTTTTACTATAAAATCATAATTTTAAAAAAAATTTAAAATTACCATTTTACCCCTGCACTGAATTTCACTTCACTAAGGAGTTCTATGCCCAAAAGAGTTTGGGTGCCTCTTTCTTGCTAGTTTCTAGCATTTGATAACAGCACATAGCAAGAAAAAACTCTAGAAAAAAGGAGAAGAAGAATATCAAGGAGAAAGATCAAGTGTTGATCGCGATCCAGGCTCCGTTCAAATTCAGCAAGCTGAATTTTGGAGAATCAAAATTCAGATTATAGAGAACTATTCCAGGCTAATTTTGAGTGAATACTCATAGAGACCGAATATTTGTATGGCTAACTGAGAGCCTCATCTCTTCCAGATCCAGTTTTGAAGAAAGAGATTGTGAAACAAGTATGTGATTTGATCACAATCTAAATTTCAGCATATATCAATTTCAACATATGAAATAGATTTATGTGATTTTATATTTTTATGCATGTAAAATTTAGATTAAAATTATTTTAATCTTATTCTCCACTGTGATGTTTAAAAAATAAAGTTTTGAAACACACATACATGCATCAAACCCTGAATTCTAACATGTGCATCGCCACCGGCTGTCGAAATCATCAAAAAAGCCACCAAAAGATGCCCTATTTTTTCCTATTTGGTCGAGCCTTACTTCTCTTTTTTTTGGCCATCGATGCTGCCGCCCATGGTGTCATACCCCTGGATTATGATGCCCCACTTGTCTGTTGCCTCCTCTATAAGTTTTGGCCATCGGTGATCAGCCAATGACTGAAAGAATGAAAAAAAAGGGGATGGATCCCCTATTTTTTTGGATGTGCCCATGATTCCCATCATTCAACCTTTGCTATCGGTTGTCTCTCATTCCATCGCCATTGGCCGCTCACCACCACCGTCGCTGCCACCAATTTTTTGGCCAAGAACCACCACCTATATCCCCCCTTGTTTGACCAAGAAAAGAAGAAAAGAAAAGAAAAAAAAAAGAAAGAAGAAGAAGAAAAGAAAAAGAAAAGAGAAAAGAAAAAAAAGAGAGAAAAAATGGTTTTCTCTCTCTTATCTCTCTCCTCTCTCTTTCTCTCTCTATTTAATTTTTGAATCCAGTATAAACCTAAGATGATCTTTTCAAAGAGATCCAGACTCACTTTGATATCCATACAATTTGTCGATCCCAGTCCGATTCTTATCATATATTTACAGATCTGATCACCGTTAACCCCTATGGAGTCACCATGACATGACCCTTGATGATCTTGATCATAGATTCCTCATTCAGGAATATAAAGATTCTCTTGAAGTGAAAATATCTGACAAAAACAAGATCAAAGTTGGATCCCCAGGAAAGGAAGAACAGGTTCAAAATTTTGTTCCACAAGTTATGAGTTATACTTTGATATGCAGTGGAAAAATGAATCAAAGTTGCTGAAAAAACTTTGCGAGAGCAGTAGGTGTGGCTCCTCTACTTCACATACACACCCAGCAACTCAAAAATGGAGGGATGAAGCCACGAGATTCTCTACTTTAGAGGGGACCTTTTTTGATTTTTTTTTCAAAATTTTCAATCTATTTTTCAGTGAGGAGCACGCATCGGCTATATATCTGTTCTCACATTGAGAACAGAAATCTATTCGCACATTGAGAATATTTCTATTCCTAGCATGTGAATAGATTTTTTTTTTTGATTTGAATTTAAAATTCAAAGGCCGACGAACAGCATAATTCAGAACCCAAGGCTGACGATCAGCATGAACTGAAAGAAAAAATTCAGTATGAACCCAATTTTCTATTTGCGTGAACAAAGTTTCTGTTCACACAAACAAAAATTCTGTTCGCTAAATTTCTTTCTTATCCTTCTTTTTTTTTTCTGATTTGAATTCATATTTCAAATATACAAAAATGTTTTCTAATCAGAAGATGGTTTTAATTAGAAATTTGGGTCTTAACCAATTTAAGACTTGAACCTAATCCCCTTCAGATCAAACAATGATCAGAAGTTCAGGTCCAAACCAAATTTGGACTTGAACCCAATCCCTTCATATTCCTTGGATTACAGATTAATTCACATTCATCTCTAAAATTAATTCTATAGTTAATACCGAGTGCTAGCTGGACATAGCCAGTATTCAATTCTATATGACCTAGAACCTTAATTCTCAATTAAGTCAGTCTATTTGTTCAATCAAGTCACCTAGTTTCAAATTGAACATATAGATCATAGGTCAAGCCCTTTTCCACATCTCTCGACAATGTGCATGACTCCATAGGTTCGAACACTAAGCTGGTCGTATAAAAACTAATTTCAGTACTAATCGAAGTGACCATCTAGCAATGATACTTGACATCCGGATAGATCGAATAAATGTAAAGCAATATTCAAAAACCTTGATATATAGTTACTGCATAATTCATCCCCTTGACCCTTAATGCTTAGGATGATTTTAGGATAATTTGTCAAACCTTTTATCAGTCTTCCATGTTGTATTTCAACCAATAAATTTTATGATTAATCACATGGATTATCTTAACCAAGATTTTACTGAATTGAAATACAGTGAAGAATTATCTCCTATAATCTGAAGCAGTCAATTCCATCTTGACTTGCACACAGATTTTTCAAGTACTTGATGGTGTTCAAAAATATTTCATCATTGTATTAAAAATATAGATAATCCAACATCAAAGCATAGTGAGTTACTTGCAAGTCATTGTGGTGAACTTAGATCGGAGAGACACTTATACCCATACCCTTCGCGAGCTGCTCTTGACAATAGAGAGCTTCACAGCTAAGTCACGTTCAGTGATAATGTACTTCTATATTTTACCTGCATACCATACTAGTTTCTCCACACCTTGGTTATGAGGATAACCAACCCATATAGCACATAATGATCTAAATTTGATAAACATTATTGTCCTATTAATAAAATATAATTTGATCATGAACATAATTTAAGAACTATTTGATAAATTCTCATCACTTTTATTGAATGTTAATAGTTCTAAAAACTTCATCATAATTATAAGAGTTCTATAAGGAAGATGCAAAAAATATGATGAACAGCCAAATAATATTTATTACTTTAATTCATATACAAATGCACAATTGTATACAATTAGACAATTGGCTTTAGAATACAATCTCAATAACTCCTACTTGTACTAAAGCCAATCAGATTTGTATCTCATACCCATTTTTCATTTGTGATCATCAAACTCTTTGATCCTGTTTAGTGAAAGTGTCGGCCAGGTTTTTCTTCCATCGATCTTCTACAAATCAATATCACCTCTATCAATGATCTCTAGAACAAGATGATAGCGACGTAGAATGTGTTTGATTCTCTGATGGAGCTTAGGTTCCTTAGCTTGAGCTATAGCTCCAGTACTATCATAATATAGTAAAACTAGTCCATTGACAAACAAAACCACCCCAAGCTCACTTATGAACTTTCTTAACCAAACAACCTCTTTGACAGCATCAGATGCCGTAATATATTCTACTTCGCATACAGAGTTAGCTACTATGTGTTGTTTGAAATTTTTCCAGCATATCACCCCACCATACAAGGTAAAAATATAATCAAATACACTTTTACTATCATTATGGTCCAATTGAAAACTGAAATATGTATACTCCATAAATTTTAAGTCAAAGTCTCCATAAATAAGTCATTGATCTTTAGTATTTCTTAAATACTTGAGGATTATTTTTACAACCTTCCAATACTTTTAATCTAGATTGAACTAATACCTACTCGTCACCCCTAGCGAGTAGGCCACATTTGGCTTCATACATGTCATGGCATACATGATAGATCCCACTATCGAGGCATATGGGATTTTACTCATATGTTCTCTCTTTTGTGAAGTTGTCGTATAATCCTTCTTAGAGAGAGATATTTCTTGATCTATTGGTAGATAATTTCTTTTAAAATTTGTCATGCTGAACTATTTCAGTACAATATCAATGTACATGGATTGGGACAATCCAAGCAACCTTTTAGATTTATCTCTGTAGATCTTCATCCCTAGGATGTAGGATTCTTCTCCCAAATCTTTCATGGAGAAATGTGATGACAGCCAAAGTTTCATACTTTGTATTGCAGGGATGTCATTATCAATTAAGAGAATGTATCCACATACGGTATAAGAAATATAACTACAGAACCATTAACCATTTGTAGACACAAGGCTCCTCTCCATTCTTAACGAAGCAATACATTTTGATTATTTTGTCAAAATGCATGTTCCAACTTTGAGAGACTTGCATCGATTTATAAATGGATCTCTGTAACTTGCATACTTTAGATTCATCTGTGGATGTGAACTCTTCAAGTTGTATCATATACACCTCTTCTTCCAGCTCTTTATTAAGGAAGGCCATCTTGACATCCATTTGTCAGATTTTATAATCAAGGTATGCTACTATCGTAAGTACAATTTGAATGGATTTGAGCATTGCTACAGAAAAAAATATCTCATCATAGTCTATACCATAACGTTGACGATATCCCTTGGCAACCAAACAGGCTTTATAGGTCTCTACCTTTCCATCTGTGCTCTTTTTCTTTTTAAAAATCTATTTATACTTTATGAATTTTATCCTTTCAGATAAATTAATGAATGTCCATACATCATTAATTTTCATGGATTCCATCTCGGATTTCATGGCTTTAAACCATTTCTCAGAGTCAATCCTCTGCATAGCATCCACATAGATGATCAGATCTTCGTTATTCTCATCTAGTTCAATAGGATCACTATCTCGGATCAAGAAACTGTAGATCTATCCAATTGACACGTCAGATCTCCTCAAAGATACATCTATAAGGGGATGGGGGTTTGATTCTCTAATCAAATTTGATTCTGTAAATTCATTTGATTGTGTCAGTTTTTTTATCTCTCGAACTTCACTAAATCAAAATTTAGTGGCATAGTTCTTTTTCCAAGTAACTCTTTTTCTAAAAAGATTGTCCTATTACTAATAAGCACCCTTTGTTATTCAACGAGATAGAAATAGTATCCTCTTGATTGCTTTGGGTACCCAACAAATATGTACTTATTGGACCTAGATCCAAGCTTATCTATCTTTAAATATTTGATATAAGCCATACATCTCCAAATCTTAAGGTGAGAGCACACCGACCTACGTCCTGTTCATATTTTATATGATATTTTTTGACAGATTTGCTCAAAATCTTATTCAATATATAAAAGCAGTATCAAGAGCATATCTCCAAAAAAAATTGACTGATTCGCAAAGTCCATCATGGATCGAACCATATCCAACAGCATTTAATTTCTCCTTTCAGATATCTCAATGTGTTGTGGTGTCCCAAGAGAAGTCTATTGAGAGAGAATCCCATTCTCTTCAAGATATGTCAAAAATTTATTGATGAGGTATTCTCCTTTTCGATCTGACTGAAAAGGTTTAATAATCTTTTTAGTTTGCTTTTTCACTTCACTATGAAATCATTTGAACATTTCAAAAGATTTAGACTTATGTCTCATAAGATAAATATACCCATACCTAGATAGATCATCAATGAAGGTAATAAAGTAATAATATCTACCTCTGATATTTGTGTTTATGGGTTCACATACATCACTATGTACTAGACTCAAAACATCGTCGACCCATTCGCTCTTTCCTTTAAAGGGTGACTTTATCATTTTTCTAAGAAAATAAGATTCATAGATTGGCAATGCTTTATAATCAATGACATCGAGGATTTTCTCTTTGGTTAACTTGTCTATCCTATTCTTATTTATATGACCAAGCCGATAATGCCAAAGATAGGCATTGGTAACATATTCTACTTTTGGACATTTATTTGATGTATACATTACATTAATAGGCTGTGATAAAAGATATATGTCATATCTTAATTATCCATATATAATTATAATATCATTCATAATGATGTTACAAAAATCATCCTTTATTAAAAAATTAAAATCATCTTTGACTAGAAGGCCAACAGAAATTACATTCAAAAGAAAGGAGAGACAATAATGACAATCATTTAAAATAATAATTTTTGAATTGAAAATAAGCTGAATTATTTCTAAGGCTAGAACTGGAACAAGACTTCGATCTTCAGTATTCAATATCCAGATAGTAGTATCACAAACAAAAAAATTATAAGGAGTTATCATATAGGTACCTTGACGAGCAACCAATTGCTTATTTTTCTTTTTAAGCCTGTTGAGGTCAAGGAAAGCAAGATATTTAGGACAATTTCTCTTTCAATTATCCAATTTTTTATAAAAAAAGTTTTCTACCTGACTCTGGTCTGCCTTAGACTTCTTGGTTTGTTTGGGCTTAGGAGCCACAGCATGAGACTTCTGCACCTTTTTCTTCTTTCCTCTCTTGGAGGATCAATACCTCACAAAGGACCTACCTACCACATTGACCAGCTCTTTGTGGAGCTGATTGTTCTTCTCAAAAGTCTGTAGTAATTCCAGCAAATCATGGTAATTCACTGCAGGCTTGCTCATTCTATAATGACTTAAGAAAGGTAGGTAGGATTTAGGGAGCGAGTTTAGAATAGCATCCTTACCTAATTGTTCGTGCAACAAAAAGCCAAATTTGCTAAGGCATTCAATCTGCTCGATTATGTACAATACATGATTCATAACCGATGCCCCTTCTCGCATTTGGATGTTGAATACTACACAGGAGGTTTTGTGTCTCTTAGCATCCTCAGGATTGTTGAAGAACTCATTCAACATTTGAAACATTTTCTCTGGTTGTGTGTCCTCAAATTTATGACTAAATTCATCATTCATTGCCACCCTCATAATGCAACATACTATGGTACGATCATTGAGCCACTTCTGATAAGCATCTTTGACTGTACCATACACGTTTGCAGTAAGTTCTTCAGATGCAGGATTCATAAGGATATACAAAATCATTTCATGCTCTAGAATAATTTTTAATTTTTGATACTAGCTATTGAAGTTAGATCCCGTAAGCTTATCACTATCTAACAGTGAGTGGAGCGATAAAGTATTAGCCATTACTATAAAAGAAAACACAAAAACCATTAAGTATATGAATTATATAATCCTAGAGACTTGGACTTTAATCTGAAGGTTCCTCTCACTATTTTATATGAATTGATAGCCTTTACCTTCAATTCGAGAAATTTATTTGATTTTTTAGTAGGTACTAGAATCTACATAGACTGCATATGGGCCTGAGTGTGGCTCGACCAATTTATGTGCATTTATGGATAGGTTCTTAACCAATTATTTTTTTAAATAATTTTTAGTAAAATATTTTGCCTTAGGCTCCTCTTCAGCCGGCGTCTGGCACCTCCACTGAAAGTTCTGATTAGGTCTAACCATTAACATAACCATACCCAGTGCATCTAACTGATGAATGATCAGATCCGAGTGTGGCTCGGCCAACCTGCCCATCCCTCTGAAAGATACAACAAGGTCATCATATCATGGATGATAATTTCAATATTCAGATAAACACCACGCATGTGGCACCTCTAATGTTTATCTAGACTATTGGATCTATTATTATCTACCTTAATGGGAGGCTATGAACTTGTTATCCCTATAACTATTGTAACACTCCACCCTTAATTACTAGATGAAAGTGCTACATCCCACCCTTAAATAAGAGTAAATCTACCTTTAGATAAGGGTAAAGGAGAAAAATTTCTAACTGAACCTGCTCATGCTCAAATAAGTCAACATATCATAGTATTGACACATATAATTAATTAACACACTGCTTTCTTCCCAACATCAAATCCATACTTTCATTCAACCACTATGCCTTATACATACACAACCATATAACATAATCAACAAGTACCAATCCTCATATAAGGCTTAAACATTTATGATTAATAAACATTTAAAATTTAACATCTCAAAATACATTTATGTTCAAAATATGCTCTTTCCTGCCGACCTATCCAATCTCTATTATACTGAGCTATGGTGCCAATCTACCCAAAAAAAATAAAATAAACCATATAATGAGACTTAGAGTCTCAGTGAGTGAGAATTTTAACTAACAATGGGAAAAAATAGGAATATATAACTTTAATGCTAAACACAATATAGAAAACTGTCATTTCTGAAGTTTTAAGTTCTTACTGAAATAATTCTAAACTTTTCAATCAAAATACTGAAACATGTTTAACTTTTAACAACTATCAAATATTCACAAGCTATAATATATAGAAATGAACCAATAAATGAGTCATACTGCTAAGCTTACCATTGACTATCCCACAGTGCACCCCTATCATGGTACTCAAGACGGTACATCTAATCTGATAGTAATAAGCCCTCACGGGCATAATATTTCGCAAGGAGGTGCCAGTTGATCTAATACTCATACTCTACTATATATATAATGCAAATACTGATGCCAAGGCACCTTATATAGGTGGTTCATGTTAGATTTGTGCCCTATAAGTCAATTGTTGACTGACACATTATATAATTCTAGAGCCTAAACTTGTACTTATAATTTTTTTATTATCAATAAAAGATTTTTTTATTTCAATCATATTTGTGTCCATGATTTATCTTAGAAATTAACAAAGATAATTTTTGTATTTTCTTAAAGAGTTAAGAATTTCAGATATACATTAATTAATGATTAATTTCTAAATACTTTCGATCAAAGGATCATCATGGAGGATAGTGATCAATCTATTTGAGATCGGTGCATGGTTCACCTCCTTTGTGGGCAGATGAGTCTCAGATCAGTGGTGTAGAGACACTGGAATGAAGGTACAGATGGTTGTTAGAGAATAACTTGTACTAAGCATGACCAACATGAGAATCACATGGATATCTACTCACTCGTTAGTGATCTTCTCGATGCTGCAGTGGTGTGAGTGATCTTTTGACCTACGATACCATTGGCTATTCGCAGCGAAGCTACTGAGTTTGACTGCATATTCTCTTGGTCCTTAACCATTTAGGTCCTTACTATGCATGTTGGCTTTAGTAGGTTTAGGTTCATTGTTTGGAGTAGGATGCCCTAGATAAAATCTATCGATCTTGATAGAAAAGGAGAAGTCCTATGTGATTTGTGAGACTGAGTTCAGAAAGTTTTTGGCCAAAGCAAGTGTGAATACTGAAAAAAAAAATTTATGAGATTCACAAATGAACTCGAGTCGAGCCAATCTAGGATATGACTGACGATGGGGTCTGATGAGTTCTTCATGACCTCCATCAAGTCGGAACTCATAATAGAAGGACGGAATCATACGATAAGTGCACCTAAAGATTCATACTTTCATTCTACTGGGTTGTCACTACATACTGCTAGGTGTCACTGATGGATTGTGAGACTCATCAGACATCATCTTGATGATCGATGGCCCTCGAAGGGTAGAATTAAAAATATTCTAATCCATCGAAAAGAGTTTCGATGATATTATGATGGAGATCATAAAATATCTCACTATCAGATAGAATGAAACCTATGGGGTCACACATTAAGGAATTTAATCTCAAATTTGTCAATTAGACTTATGAAGTTCCAATTGGGTTAGGGTTTATTAAAATCCTATTAGATTTATGAGAACCATACTAGCACATGATTAAACCTAATTCTTCTTGAAATTTTGATTTGATCGAGTCCATAGCTTTGAACCTAACCTAAATCTATTTGAATTTAATTGGGCTCTTAATTATGAGCCCAAGAGAATTTGATTAAGTCAATTAGTTGACATAATTATCCTAACATTATCTCTTCTTTATCTCCTAATTATCTCTAAGTGTGCATATGGAATAGATGGAAAGAGGGGCGCAATCTTCTCTTTTTGGCAAGACTAGGAGGCGCCAACTCTCTGGATTTGCAAGTGGGGCTCGCCCCTTTCTCATGTGTGGCATGGAGGAGAGAGAGGTGGGGCCACACCCCTTCTTATTTGGATAGAAACCCTATTGTGGGATGCCAACTCCAACTATCTGACATGTATTTCTAGGATGCCTCTTGTACATGCTTTAAGGGGCTGATCATGTACAATTTATATCTGATTTTAATTGAAATAAATCAGATTAAAAAGGTAGAAGATTCTTATGAGATAAGGATGTTATGATCCAGGTGGTGTGCCCAAGGCCCAGGGGACCAAAGCTAAGGCCAAGGTCCATCATTCATGAGGGCTTCATGGAGACTCTAGGGCTAGTTGGGCCCTAGGTTGAAAGGTTGTGGGCCTTTCAGGTTCTTGAGGTCTAGGTTATGTAGGCCTCAAGGGACCAACTCTTTATGGGTCAGGTCTGGGCCCAAGAGAGGTGAGATTAGGTCGAGTCATGGGTGTACATGAGCTTGGGTTAACCTAATCTCCCATAGAGTTGGTCAAGGAAGTTTTGGGTTTGGGTCACTTGACCCGGTGTTTATATATACATGTACTTGTATAGGTTTGATAAAGCCAAGAAAATAGACAACTTTTTCTCCCAAGTCTCTCTCTCTTCTCCCTCTCTCTCCAGCCATCTTGCATGCCCCAGGAGCAAGAAACCCTAGGGTTTCTTGCCGCCAGTCCATAAAAGGAAAGAAAGGAAGGGAGGCGCTAGCCTCTTCCCCCTTGGAGCCGCCAGCCATTTCTTCTCTCCCCTCTCTTGCAGTCACCCAAACACCAGGTCCAAAATCTGAAATCTCTTGAGAAGAGGTTGGTACAAGTCTCTCTCAGATCTGGAGTTGATCTGAGGTCGTTTGAGGCACGGGTGAGATCTCCATCAACAGATCTACAGGAAAGGCTGCAGCAGGACAGATCTGCGAGATCTGTTTCCATCTATCTTTTTTCCCATCTAGAATACCCTAATTTGAGATCTACAAATTGAAAGACCTCGGTCCAGGTCTGATCTGATTGGGTACCAGATCTTGAATTTTTTAGAGGTAGTTTCAGAGGTGTTCTTCATCTGGAATGAAAGGCTGACGAAGAAGATAGCAACCAGGTTGATTTTGTAAAGGGCCTTGGATCGTGTCCAGACGACTCCAGATCTATTCATTGCTGGTTTCTCTGCACCCAAGGTCCGTGGAAGGAGCCAGGATTGTGCTCTAATAGTTGGTATCAGAGCCACGATGGTGAGGAAGCGGTTCCAAGTGCAAGAAGTTGAAGATCCCAAGTGCTGAAAATTTTCAGCAAGGTACCATTAAGGTATATTCTACACTTCTTGAATTTATATTGCTTGTTTGGCTTGGATCCAATCATGGGCAGTAATATGAAGGTCGATTTTGAGAAGTTTGATGGCAAGAGAAATTTTTTCATGTGAAAAATCCAGGTGGAGGATCTTCTGGTGCAAGCAGATTTGGATCAGACTTTGGATGAGAAGCCTGAGGGAATGACAGATAGACAGTGGGCATCGTTGGAGAAGAAAGTATGCTTAGTGATCAGAGGATGTTTGACGGATGCGGTGTTGTATTCGGTGCTGGAAGAAAAGACCCCGAAGGGCCTTTGGTCGAAGTTGCACACCATATATATGGGGAAGAATATGTGCAACAAACTGATGCTGAAGAAGAGGTTGTACAGTCTTCGGATGCAGGAGGGATCTGATGTGATTGGCCACATTCAAAGATCGTGCTCCAACAAAGGATATATCTTTTTAAGATAAATGGGTTCCTATTTTGTATCAAGGTAGCGCCTATAAAAAGAGTATGTCTTTAGGGTTCCTAGCTAATTGATTTTTGATGAAAAATCTCTCTCTCTCTCTCTCTCTCTCCCTTCTCCATGCCTCCTCCTCCCTCTCTTCTCTTCCATGCCCAAGAGTTGGGCATCTCCTTTTTTCACATGCCAAAAGGTGCTGCTTTATCTTCAAGAGTGAAGATCGAGGAGAAGAAGAAGAAGGCTGCTGATCAAGGAGTTGATCTTGCAGTCCAGATCAAGATATTGATCAAAGTGCTCAAAGCTAAGATTTTTCTTAAGAAGAAGAGTCTTCTACAAGAAAAAATCAGTTCAAGATTGATCCTGATGGATATCCGTAGAGGCCAGACACATATGCGGCTTGAGTGTCTATGAATCCGTGATCATCAGAAGCGGTGAATATCTACCCGCGCCAAGATAATGAGATCTAATCTCATATTTATTTTTAAATTTTAGATTGTATATATGTATTTTTTTTTGGACTTGGGTTGGATTAGATTTGATCTTTTGCATGTGGGGTTAAAGGGTTTAACCTATTTTGTTCCGGCTGTATTTTTCAAAAATTTTAAAATCTACGCATGCTGCCTATCCAATTTTCTAACAGTAGTATCAGAGCCATAGATTTTTGAAAATACATATGATCTGGTTTTTAAATTAGATCTGAAAGTTTTAATAATTTAAAATCAATTTTGTGCTGATATAAGGTTGTCCTGATATAGGGTTTACCTCCTATATTGCAAAGGTTGTCCTAGCACAAGATTAATCGATTTTGAAAATTATTTTTGAAATAATTAAATCAAATTTTTTAGATCTAAAAATTAGCATATATGATATATTTAATTTGAGTTTAGATCTAAAATTAGAATGATTAAAAATTCACATCAAACTGATATAAGGTTATCCTGATATAGGATTTATCCCTTATATTGTAAAGATTGTCCTAGTTTGATGTGAATCAATTTTTGAAAAAATATTTTTAAAATATTTTAATTATTATTTTAGATCTAGTTTTATATATATTTGATATGTTTAAATTTAATTTTAGATTTAAAATTTGATGTATATGTGATGTATTTTTATTTAGATCTGAAACTATATATATTTGATATATGAAACTAGATTAAGATCTGAAACAGTTTCAAGATCATAAGTCAGTAATTGAATGCAATGAAATATGATCTAAAAAATTATTTTTAGATCTAAAATTATATTGTTGCATGTGGATATGGGATGAATAAATTAGGTCTAAGTGATCAAACTATAATTAGGGTCTAATCAATTAGATCAGGTTAGAACCCATTTTTGATTTTGAGTAGTTAATTGAACCTAATCGATGGATGATTAGGATTAAATCAAAAGAGCTCAAAGTCGAATTTAGTTATAGTTGATCACATCGATTCATATTTTGATATGAATTGATTGACTCAAGATCAAATTTGGCTCAGTAGTTTGGGCCCATTTCAATAGGTTAATCTAATTAATTTTAATCGATCAATTTGATGTCTAAGGCAAGTATTTAGATGGTGGTTATTTAATTGGTTTCATTGTATGATCTGACTAATTTTGATTGGTATCTAAGGAAAGCAATGGAGGGACCCCCATGCGTCTTAACTTACCTAGCCATATTGAGAGATTCAGTTTCGTGTTAGGTTACTTGTTGACTCGAGTTCACCCATACCGACTAGGCTGGTTAGACATATTGATGTGCTGACCTAGTTTAATCAGTCGGATATCAAATTTGCTATTTTAGAAGAGACCTAAATTCAAATCTTCTCATTAAATATTAAGTCTAGAGATCTTCCATCATTGCAGAGATGTAGGTACCTTCTTAATGTTGATCATTCTCGACTGATTATAATGATTCGATTGCATCAGGAAGGTACAATCACTCTATTGATATTTGATATCCTAGGATAGAGATAGGGTTGGGCTCAATAACTGTTAGGTGAGAGTCTCAATGATAGCTTTGCACTCGCTGGTGAATGATGGGTCTGACTTAACTAAGAAATGTGCCAATAACTGTTAGGTGAGGCCATAGAACTTAGAGACTAAGTCCATTACATCTTGCTTAGTGAAGCAATGGACAAAGTATTATCCACTCATTGGTCTATACTCACCAATAACTATTAGGTGAGGTGTGTATAGATTAATGAGACCACAGAACCTACTTGAAACTGATCGTGTATAAGTTTTCATTTTTTCATCCGAGGAGTGTGGGAGATTTGAAGAAATAGTGAGAGCCTTTGTTTACTTTTAAAACCTCTAGAATAAATAATTTTATAAGTATAAAATCTAACTAAAAATTATTTTCTCTACAGATAATCATGTCGAGCTCAAACCTCTTAATCCGAATCCTCGATACAAATAGGTTGACCAGCACAAATTACAAAGACCGACTCCAAAATCTGAGAATTATTCTCAATTCTGAAAAGCTTACCTATGTCCTTGATCAGAAAGTGCCTGTGTTACCTGCTCGTTCATCCACTGATCAACGAGCTACACTTGAGAAATGGATGGACGAAGATAACAAGATAAAGTGCCACATCTTAGCATCCATGTCCAATGATCTTCAGTAACAGCATGAAAATATGAGGACTACCAGAGAAATGCTGGTTCACCTGTAAGAGTTGTATGGTGAACAGAGTCGTATAGCTCACTTTGAGATCTTTCGAAGATTTTTCAGAGTGAAGATGCATGATGGGCAGTCTGTTAATGATCATTATTTGATAATGATCAAAGACATAGAAGAGCTTTAGAAGCTCAGAATGAACATAGACAAGGAACTGCAGGTGGATCTGATCCTTCAATCTCTTCCTGATTCATATAGGTAGTTTATCATGAATTACCATATGAATAAGATCGATGCTACTTTGTCGGAGTTATTGAATATGTTGGTGATTGCAGAGGGCACTTTGAAGAGTTCAAGGAGCATAGTTCTAGCTGTGGAGCGGGCTTCCTCCAAAAGGAAGTCTTCTTTCAAGAAGAAGAAAAAGCTCATGAAGAAGTAGAAGAATGAGGTCAAGCCCAAGAAGCAGGTTCCTAAGAAGGCCGGCGATAAAGAAAAGTGTTTCTATTGCAACATCGAAGGCCACTAGAGAAGAAACTGTCTGGCCTACCTGATGACTGTCAAGAGCAGAAAGAAGGATAGATCTTCTGAAGGTACATCTGAAATGCTCATTATTGAAACTAATCTAACAGTTTTCTCTTCTTTTAGTTGGTTCTTGATTCTAGTTCAAGTGCTCATTTGTGCACTTCAATGCAAGGTCTTGAAGAAGTTAGGGGACTGAAGAAAGGTGAGATCACTCTTCAGATCGGCAATGGAGCAAGGGTTGTTGCTGTGACCATCGGAACCTACCCTCTGCAACTACCGTTAGCATTTAGTTTGCTTTTGAAAGACTGTTACTATGTACCTATAGTCAGTAGAAATTTGATTTCTATCTCTGTACTGGCACAGGATAATTATAATTTTTATTTCAATAAAGATATATATTCTATTTATTTTGAAAATAAACTTATAGCACATGCTTTCTTGATTGATGGTCTTTACCATTTGCATACTGATGCAAATATAAATATTAGCGAGCAAATAGTGAATGCCATAGGGTCTAAGAGACCTAGAGATAGGATCAGCCAAAAATATCTATGGCACCTTAGGCTAGGCCATATTGGAGAGGACAAACTCAACAAACTGAAGAAAGATGATCTTCTTGGATCATTGACTTTCGAGTCTTATCCAGTTTGTGCATTATGTCTTCAAAAAAAAATGGCCAAGCTACCCTTTGTGGGACAAGGAGAAAGGGCCACTGAGATATTAGCTCTGGTACACACCAATGTGTGTGGTCTATTCGATGTACAAGCTAGGGGTGGCTATATCTATTTCATAATTTTTATCAATGATTTTTCATGGTATGGATTTATGTATTTGATGCACTAAAAGTTTGAAGCCTTTGAAAAGTTTATAGAGTTTAGACATGAAGTAGCTAAATAGATCGAAAAACCCATAAAGATTCTTTGATTAGATCGAAGAGGAGAATATCTTAGTGGAGAATTTTGGGCCTATCTCAAAGATAATGGCATAGTCTCACAGTGGATACCTCCAGGGACACCTCAGCTCAATGAGATATTCGAAAGGAGGAATCAGACCTTATTAGATATGATCCAGTCCATAATGAGCTTCACAGATCTTCTTGACTTCCTCTGGAGATATGCTTTGCTTACTGCGATTCATCTTTTGAATCGAATTCTCTCTAAATTCGTTCTTATTACACTATATGAATTATGGTATGGTAAGAAGCCAACTCTTGGATATCTCAAGATTTGGAGATGTCCAGCTCATGTTAAGCGACAGCAGGCAGACAAGTTAGAGGCTAGGTCCTTTAGGGCTCATTTCATAGGGTATCCTAAGGAAACCATGAAATGTTATTTCTATCTTTCTGAGGATCATAATGTGATGGTGAGCCGATGTCATATTCTTGAAAAAAGAGTTTATCCAAGATGGAGGCAATGTGAGGAAGATTGAGCTGGAAGAGAAAGTTTCTGAAGAGCATCGAGTCTAAGAACTTGAACTCAGTAATGAGCTAGTAGATGTGATACCTCCTCCACCTCGTAGATCAAGTAGGATCTTCCATCCTCCTAAAAGATATTTAGGTATTCTTATAGAGGATTTAGAGGAAGCATTCCTTATGGGAGATAGAGACATTAGGAATGATCCCAAAATCTACGATGAGGCAATGTTAGATGTAGACTTTGAAAAATGGATGAAAGCAATGAAGTTAGAAGTTGACTCCATGTATTTCAATTAGATTTGATTCTTAGTAGATCCATATGAGGATATTGTATCTATTGGGTGAAAATAGATTTATAAAAGAAAGATTGGATCGGATGGTAAGGTAGAGACCTATAAGGCAAGATTAGTCACGAAAGGTTATAGTCAACGCAAAGGCATCGACTATCATGAAATCTTTTCGCTCGTAGCCATGCTGAAATTCATCCATACTCTGCTTGCCATGGCAATATTTCATGATTATGAAATTTGATAGATGGATATGAAAACTGCTTTCCTAAATAGATATCTTGAAAAAAATATCTATATAGAGCAGTCTCTAGGTTTCACATCCAGTGATAGTAATCACAAGATCTGCAAGCTGCAAAGGTCCATATATGGACTTAAGTAACCATTTCAGAGTTGGAACATTCACTTCAATGATGTAATCAAAATGTTTGATTTCATCAAAAATGAAGAGGATCCATGTGTGTACAAAAAGGTCAGTGCGAGCACTATTACATCCTCAGATTGTATGTGGATGACATCCTTCTGATTGAGAATAATATTTCCATGCTGATGTCAGTCAAAGTATGGTTGTCGAAAGAGTTCGTCATGAAAGACCTAAGAGAAGCTTCCTACATTTTTGATATAAAGGTCTATAGAGATAGATCTAAGAGAATGATAGGACTCTCACAGCATATATACATAGAGGAGGTGCTGAAGAGGTTTAGTATAGAAAACTCCAAGAGGGGTCTTTTGCCCCTTAGACATGGCATTCATCTCTCCAAGAAGATGTGCCCTGACACACCTGAGGAGATCCAGTGCATGAGTAAGATCCATTATGCTTCAGCAATAGGAAACCTCATATATGCCATGTTATGTACACACCCTAATATAGCACTTGTCGTGAGTGTCATGAGTAGATATCAGGCAAATCCAAGTGAAAAATACTGGATTGCTGTTAAAAATATCTTTAAGTACTTAAGAAGGACTAAGGATTTGACATTGATCTTTGATGGAGGATCGGAGCTGAAAGTTGAGAGTACATCGATTCAAACTTTATGACTGATGTTGATGATAAAAAATCTACATCGGGGTGTGTCTTCTTATGTAATGGTAGTATGATTAGTTGGAAGAGTTTCAAGCAGTCGATCATTGCAGATTCAACCATGAAAGTCAAGTACATCGCCGTCTCTGAACTGCTAAGGAAGCCTTTTGATTCAAGAAGTTTGTTGTGGAGCTAGGTGTGATGTCATCAGATGTCATTGCACTGTACTGCAATAATAACGACGCCATAGCCCTCGCTAAGGAGCCAAGGTCTCACCAGAAGTCCAAGCATATAGAGTGGCGATTTCACATCAAATGTGAATACTGTTAGAAATTGTGTCCTCAAATCAATCATGTGATGATTGAGTTCTTCTTTGTAAATAAATTATTGATTATTGAATAAAAGTTATTCTAATAATTTTCATCACAAAGTTATATCTTCCTTGAACTCTTATGCTGTGATGAATCCTTAGAACTATGCTAGTGTGCGATAAAGAGAAGATTTATCGTATAGTTCTTAAATATATTCATGATCAAATGATATGTCATTACAGGATGATGATGTTTATCGAGCAGAGGTCATTGTGTGCCATATAGGTTGGTTGTCCTCTTAACCAAAGAGTGTGGTGACACTGGTATGGCATACAGGTGAGTTGTAGGAGCACATCGTCACTGAATAAGTGACTCACCTACTGAGCATTCTACTGTCAAGAGTTGCTCGTGAAACACATGGATATAAGTATCCTTCAGACTTGAGATCACTATAGTGACTTGCAAGCAACTCACTATGCTTTGGTGCCGGATCATCTGGATTTCTAATGCAGTGACAGAAGGCTACTGGATACAGTCAAGCACTTGCAAAGTCTGTGTATGGATCAAGATGGGATTGATCCCTCCAGATTATTGTAGTTGATGTATCACTGAATTTTAATTTGGCAAAACCTTGGCCAGGGTAATTCATGAGATGGATTTGAAAGTTTGAAATACAATGTGAATGAAGCAATCTCGGTTGACAATTAACCTAAGACCATCCTAGAGCATCCAAGATCAAAAAGATGAATTATGCGGTAACCATGTATATGGGTTCTAAAATATTTTTTTGCGATAATTCGATCTATCTGGACATCGAGAATCATTGCTAGATGGTATCTCGATTAGTGTAAAAATTAGTTCCTGTGCTACCGGCTTAGTGTTTGAACCTATGGAGTCACGCACACAAGTCAGACAAACTAAGAAGAAATTAATCTATGTTTATATGTCTAATTTAAAAATACTTGACTTGATTGAATATATAAACTAATTTGATTGAGAATTAAGTTAAGGATCAAATGGGATTGAAGAGTTGACTATGTCTAACTAGCACTACACATGAGGTTCAAGTTCGATCCCAAGGATGAATAATTTTTGATCTATGATTCATGGAGCATATGAGAGATTGAATTTAAGTGCTGATTAATTTCAGATTAGATCTGAATTAATTAGGCTTAATTAGGTCCAAAATTCAAGTTAGACTTGCTACAAAAGTCCTAAAGAATTTGAGATTGATAGCCTTTCAAAATTATTTTGAACCAACTTCGAATTGGATTCGAATCGGATCTATTTTGATGAGATATGAGAATTTCCACTTGCATTGAGATTTTGCTCTCATGTGGGCTGACCAACATCAAGAATGGTGCTGGTTTGGAGCATCCCATGTGGGTAAGGGAGTGGGTGCAAATTGATTGTTATATGTGATGACAATTCTATCTCATGTAGTAATCCTTCTTTCATGAGTATTGGATTAATTCAAATCAGATTTAAGTTAGAACTTCTATACTTATTGGGTTATGAAAATTATCTATAAATAGAGAGGATCTTTACCTATGAATGCATAGCAAACAAATTAGATTGAGAGAAGAAAGAAAGAGACAGAGAGGCATAAGAAAAGTAGAGCCTATCTTCTTCCCTTAGGTGTGGATCCTTCTTGGGCATCCTATCTGCTGGTGTGAGATGTTACACCAGTACATCTCCCTCCTCATTTGATTAGGTTGCAAAGGCTATTGAATCGGAGTTCATCCTGCTTTCCTGCGGTATCTGGCGTGCATGCAAAATAGAGAGTCTGCACATCCAGGCCTCTATGAAGGTTTAATTCAGATTAATTGAGATTTGATCTCTGATTCTATTATTAATTAGGTAAAAATTTGATCCTTAATCATGTAGATGAATAAAAAAATTTTTAGATGCAACATTGGCCTTCCGAAGAGAAATAATTTTCCTTCCCTTCAATTGGTATCAGAGCAGGTATGAAATATATATATACATAATTAAATTTTTTGGAATAAATTACATAAGATTTAATTGAGATTTTTTGTGAGATATTAAATCTAATTTAAATCTATTTATATAAAATTTCTAATCTAATTTTTATTGGATTAGATGAGCCTAATCAATTATTGATTGAGATTGTTATAAGTTTGTTATAACAGAATTCTACTATTGTTAAATTTTTGATGAAATAATAATATAAATTAAAATCTATTTTAAATTTATTTTAATAGAATTTTAATATTATTATTTTTATTATAAAGTATGGTTTATTTTAGATCTGAATTGAATCTATTTCGATGGATATTTAGATCTGAATCCTATCGAAATTCAGCACTATGCGAAAATAGATTTTATCAAAAATTTATTTCTTATGCATTCATGTTTGCATCTAATTATTTTTTTATATGATATCAAATCTAAAATTAATATTTTATAATTAGTATAAGATATGTTTCAGATCTGATATAATGTATATGATATATTAAATCTAATTAGATTAGATGAAGAACATAATTGATAAGATCAAAGATATGTTCATGACATAAAATTATTTTGTCAATAATTATATGTTGATGTGATTATATATGAAATTAGATTTTAGATCTTAGTAGCTTAGTATTCAGATTGATGAGATTACCAGACCATCCGATCATAGGAGATTGAAGAGATTAATCTCTTTTTTGCCTATTCGATGGATTCTCTTATGACGTATAGGGGTGTCATTGTGATTTGATTTCATAAAGAAGAAAAGCGAATAAATTTTTATGTATTATTTTGATCATAAATATATTTAAATTAGATCTAAAATAATTTATGATTCATTACAATAGGATAAAATTTAGATATAAAATTATTTTAGATCTGAATTGCATATTACATATGATATAATCGGTATTGATCTAAAGGTTGTCATGATGCATGAGATATATGTATGAGTTTAGATCATACCTATGTATGTTTAGTTATTAAAAATATAATAAAAATTTATTTTTATGTGTTAAAATATATAGTATGCTTTATCTGAAATCCTTGTAGAATAGTTCTACAGACTGAAACACACGTTTCACATACTTAATTTGGATTAAGTTTGAATGATCTAGATTTGAGAATTAAAGATTATTAAGATATCACATAAATCAATGGGCAAAGGGTTAGTATGAATCAGGTCCTTCTGATGGGTTAGACCTAGGGTTAGAAACACATATGAATCAAGTAGAAAAATTAATTAAATTTAATCAAGTGTTGAATTAGATCAGGTCAGTATTTCTCTAAATCAATCTCAATAATTATAGTTTGATCAGGTCATATGTTTGATCCTAATAAATAGACCATGATCATGGCTCCATGGTTGAGTCCAAATCTTTTGGTGGATCAAATCGAAACCAATTAATCAATTGGTGTCTAAGATAAGTTTGGCAGATTCGATCAAATAATTTTTAATTGGGAGCTATTCACTTAGATGCGTCTATGGTGAGTTAAGGACATATCCCTCCTACTGATCTCACTTATCTGACCAACATAGTAGATTATATTTTGATTAGGTCAGTAGTCGATTCGTTCAAACCCATGCCATTAAGGTGAATCAGTGTGACTGATTTAGGTGTCTTTAGATCAGCTTGTGTCTAATCCTTTATATGACTTGGTGAAGTCAGTGGGAGAATTTATAGCTTATAGGTCGACCTCTTCTCTTATTCTTAGATCAATAAAATTAATTTTTTTAAATTATTAGGTTCATAAAGTGATAAAGTTACGAGATAACTTGATCATTGCCTCCCATTAAGGTGCATGATAATGAGTCCAATATTCCAAATAGGTATTGGAGGCACCACACGCCTGGTATCTATTACATATTAGAGTTATAATTCATCATATGACCATCATGATGTATCTTCAGATCAATGCTCCGGTTGGCCGAGCCACACTTGAGTCTGGATATCCATTTGTTGGATGCACTTGGTGTATCATGTTAATGGTTGGACCTAATCAAAATTTTTAGTGGAGGTGCCACACGCCTGCTGAAGGGATGCCTAGGGCAAAACTCAATTACTAGAAGTTGTTTGGAGAAACAATTGGTAATGAACCTATCTATAGATGCACTAGAATTGGTCGAGCCACGCTTGGGCCTGAATGCAGTTCGTGTGGATTTTAGTATCCACTAAAAAATTAATGTAATTTCTTGAGTTAGAGGTAGAGGCTATCAATTCGTAAAAATAGTGGAAGGACCTTTAGACTAAAGTCTATATCTTTGGGATTAAAAATAATTCATATACTAATAGGCTAATATTTTTTCTTTCAGTTATGGCTAATACACTATCTCTTCCTACACTGTTGGATAGCGACAAGCTCACTGACCCAACTTCGATAGCTAGTATCGAAAGTTGAAGATTGTCTTGGAGTACGAGAGAATTTTGTACATCCTTACGGATCAGACACCTGAAGAATCTACAGCCAATGCTCCTCGTGTCGTGAGAGACACTTATATGAGGTGGCTCAATGATCATACGACTGTGCATTGTATGATGAGGGCAGCTATGAATGATGAACTTAGTCATAAGTTCGAGGATGCGCAGCCAAAAGAGATCATTCAAATGTTGAATGAGTCCTTTGGCACCCCTGAGGATGCGGAGAGACACAAATGAGAGAATAATACCCTACAAGCCAATCGTGTATGGGATGCAATAAGATGTTTATTATAATTTATCTTTTAAACTCATATAATTGATATTTATTATTAATAAAATAAGATATTTTTGATGCATTATATGCAGCATCTTATTTATTTTAAGATTATAATGAACCCCATAGGTCTGGACAATGATTTTAAGGTCGTGATGAGATCGCACCAGTGAGACCTAATTCTTTGATAGTCCTAATCTAAAATATTTTTAGTCATTGGTACATTGAGTCGGAGATCAATGATACTGATAAGACTGGCATGTCCTATGTATGCTCAGAAATGAGAGTGGTTGATCTCACAACCACTTATATGGAGACACTAATATAAGGATATGGATGCTCATTAGAAAATGAGTTCACTGAATTGACCTATGAGAGAATATTAGATGGAGTCTTATTTATATGTCAACTGATAATTCTCTAGTGAAAGTTGTGTATGTGATCCTTAGACTTAAAGTCACCATGGTACCTTATGTACTTGGATCCATATTTTGGTTCACTACCTAACTTGATTCTCTAATCTTTGTGTGGGGTGTTCTGGATATGGTGAAGAGTACATGAAGGTTGTGAGTGATCAATAAGGGATCAGTCACTCCTAATAAGAGGAGCGAACATCCTATGTGATCTCATAGGTCGTTGATTCGAAAGTCTTTGACCAAAGCAGGATGATAATTAGAAAAGAATTTTTAATGTATCATCAACTGAATCATCACTTTTTGATCAAGATACATAATGATAAATAATTAAGTTTGACATATTTCTATACCCACAGCTCATCTGGAATGTTGTTTGACTGGAGGATTGAATTACACGAAAACTTACCATTGAAGGGTATTTTGGTAATTTTTTATCAAAATTTTAAATCTTCTAGATAGTCATGATACGTTGCTAGACATTAATCTTGACTTGTGGACTCATCAGAATTGAAAGAATTTGATTCTGGAATCAATTTGGAAGAGTCCAAGTTGATTAGGACTCTTCGGGTGACCTAATCTCATCAGATTAGGGTTGTGTCGAAAGTTTGGATCCACTGCTGGCTAGATTTGAAATTCAATGGATCACACACTTTAGAATTTGGTATTGATCTAATCTAATTAGAGTTTAACATAAATTTTATGTGTTAATTTGATATGCTAGTACATTGTATTAACCCAAGTTCCCAAATTGGTTTAGATCAAAGTGTTTGAGCTAACCTAGACTAGTTGGCTTTGACCTAATGAGATTGGGTCAATTTGGATTGGATCCTTATCCAACATGAAAGAGTTTCAAGTGGGGAAAGAGTCTTCTACATCCACAAGAACCCACAACAAAAATTAAATGCCGGCCCCTTTATTTTAAGCATGTGAAAGGAAGAGTCCTTCTTAACGAGGACTCTTAATTTTCTACGTGTTACCTTAAATTTTTGATCAGAAATCTTATGTTTTGATACTAAAATTTATTAAATCTTTTATGACATATAGAAAACTAAGAGTCCTTCTGCTCCAAGTAATTGGATCACCAAAAATTTACTCGATAAATTTATTTGGCATGTGGGAATTTGGAGCGCCAAAGGTTGGCACCCCTTCATCCCATGTGATGTCCCCTGGTCCCCTATTAATTGGGGATGCCCCACATGGCTTCTTATGGTGATTTTTGGCTAAAACTAAGAGGAGGGATGTAGTAAATATAAAAAAAATTCTAGAAAAATAAAGAGAGAATTTTGAGTGGCAATAGTTGCTATAAGTGTGGTGAGATTTTCAGCAAGTGTTGCTTGAGTGCCCTAAGATTTGATTTTTCTTATGTTGGAGCCAAAAATTAAATCCTAAATTATATGACATCTGAAGAGTATTTATAGGTATCATTCTAGTGATAAGATCAAAAGTAACTAGACTTTGATGCGATCATGATGCAAGTTTGAAGCCGACAGTGTTCTTGAGAAGACAAGACTGCAATAGCGCATCGGTTGGGAAGGACTTTGGCCAACTTCCATGTGGATTACCATTGGAGGACTTCTACCTTGGGGTCTTATGGAAAACATCAATGTACCACTTTTTTATATTGGTTAAAGTATAATTTTTTATCTCTTTTCATGCTTAAATTTACTTTGATCGTGATCGACAAAGTGATTCTAGGATTTTGGGTTCGGCTCGATAGTTTTATTTGATAAAGATATTGATTTTTTTATTTTAAACTTTTTAAAAATTATTTTTTTTTATGTGATTGAAACTCAATAGTGGTATCAGAGCCACTCTTATTTGATTCGATCAAACAAGTACAATTTGGTAGCATAGAATCGTTCTTATTCATATCCTGCCAAAAATGTAGCATTATTTTTAGCATCAATTATTCAAACTCAAAAATTATTTTTAACTTTTAGTGAACCATGATTCTAAATTTTAATTATTAAATAATAAATTTATGATAATTTAGAATTTTTATTATCATGGTATCTTGATGCTTAAATCGATGTATAGAAAATAAGGGTGTTATGCATGCCTAATTAGATTAGGGTTTGTTATATTATTTGTATTTGTTAGTCATATATTATAACTTCAAATGTACCCTTATATGATTTTTGGCATGATAATGTGATTGCTATTATGAATAGTTGAAGCATGCAAATTTGCATAATTTGTAGTGTACATTTTATGTGCTTATAATTAGGATGTGTCGAGACCAGTTTAAAATCTCTCGTTTAATTATATTAAGTTATAATGTTGAGATTCACTTTTTAATCAAAAGTTAAATTCTTAAGATCAATTGGTGTCGAAGAAGTGTAAATGATGGTTTTATAATTAGATTTGTATGCTAGCCTGGCCAACTCTGTTGGTGTCTAGAAAAGCTACGGGAAGCCTCCCACTTATTTACCTGATCAATTTGATCTTGTTGAATTTTGGACTTAGATTGATTAAGTGATGTAGACATTATAAGGGCCTTCCTTCAAACTTGGTCGATAGAGTATGTCAAGATTTTAGTGAGCTTGTTGTGCTATCCATAAGGTTTACTATAGAAATTGACATGATGTTGATCAAGTGCATATTGATGCTTATGGCATATTTGATTAGTGTTACTTTGTTGTGCTATCCACAAGAGCAGCATTATTTAAGTATGACCATATGGATTGAAGGGTCAACATAATCAGAACACTATAGTTTGTTGTGCTATCCACAAGACTATATATGATCTAGAGGTCAGAAAGAAAGATGTTGAGAATTGTAAAGATACAATTGGTAAAGAGTTACCTACTCTTGAACTCATGAATATTTGTTGTGCTATCCATAAGATGTTTATGAAGAATAGAGATCTCAACCCCACTAAGAAACATTAGTATATTTCTCGATTTTCATATTTGAGGGATATGAAGTTCGATAAAATAGTGAGAGACAAAATTAGATAAAAATCTTAGTCTAGTTGTGCATGTCATCATGAGTCATCTGCTTATATTATGTTCTTGTTGTTATAGATTAAATTCACTTATGGCATCCTTACTTTCACTTAGAGGTATCCTAGATGCAAACAAGTTGACTAGACCCAACTGTGTCAATTGATTAAAAAACTTGAGAATTATTCTCACTCAGAAGAAAGTCTCCTACATTCTGGATACACCTACTCCAGTTTCTCTTGGGAAAGATGCTTTCGAGGAGGAAAGGACCACATATAAGATGTGGAAGGATGATAGTGTGACTATCAAATGCATCATGCTTGCTTCTATGAGCAATGAGCTTCAGAGACAGCATGAGGATATGGATGTTTCCTTTATTCTCTTTAATCTTAAGGAGTTATATGGGAAACAAAGTCGAACTGCTCGATATGAGATATCAAAGTAGTTGTTTCGCACCTGCATGACTGAAGGCACCTCCGTGCAAACTCATATCCTAAAGATGATTGATTTGATCACTCATCTAGGACAGCTGGATTTTGCCATAGATGGTGAACTGAGTCAGGATTTGATCCTGCAGTCTCTTTCTGACTCATTTTCTCAGTTTGTTATTAATTATCATATAAACAAACTGAACATTAGCTTGTCTAAACTGCTGAACATGCTGAAAATAGTAGAGAGCCATTTCAAGGGTGAAAAGGCTCAAATCCTTCATGTTGATAAGATCAGCAAGAAGAAGGCAAAGAAGGATTCTAAGAAAAAGATGAACCTTAAGGCTAGCATCTCCAAGAAGAAGGTGAAGAAGATCTCCACCAAAGGTACTTGTTATCAATGTGGCAAGGAGGGCCACTGGAAGAGAAATTGCAAGGAGCACCTTACAAACATGAAATTAGCAAATGTTGCTAAAGGTTTGTATATGATACAAACTAATTTATCATTAAGTACCTTATTTTCAGATTCTTGGATATTGGATATCGCCTGTGGTTCACACCTTTACAAATCATTGTAGGGTCTACAAAAAATAAAAAATTTAAATAAAGGTGACTTCGAGCTGTTTGATGCTAGTGGAGAGTCCATTCAGGCTGAAATCGTAGGAACTAGGATTTTAAAGTTGTCTCCAGATAAAGTTTTGAAACTGAAGATCTGTTATTATATTTTAGATATTGTTAGAAATATTATTTCTATACCATTGTTATTAGAACAAAGTTTTGAAATAATTGTAAAGAATAATGGTTGTTTGATTTATTTTTCTAATGAATATTATGGAAATACTTTTATTGATAATGGTCTTATGTTTCTTTCACTTAACGATAATATATTTCATATTGATAATATGAAGAAAAGAAAGAGAGAGGATGTGAATGTCACAAACTTTGGCACTACCAACTTGGCCATTAAAATGAGTCAAGAATTAACAAGTTATACAAAGATAATTTTTTTGATCTTTATGATTATGAATCATATGAAACTTGTGAATCTTGTCCCATAGAAAAAATGACCAAGACTCTATTTACTGGATATTGAGATCGGACAAGTGACATTGTGGATCTCGTACATACTAATGTATGTGGTCCAATATCGACTCAAGCCAGAGATGGATACTCTTACTTCATTACATTTACTGATAATAGGTCTAGATTTGGATATATGTATTTGATGAAATATAAATCCGAAGCCCTTCACAAATTTAAAGAGTATCAAAAAATGATCGAAAAACAAACTGTTAAAAGTATTAAAACCATTCGATCGGATCGAGGAGAAGAATACTTATCCAGTGAGTTTCTCGATTATTTAAAATAAAATAGAATACTCTCTCAATGGACACTTCCTTATACTCCATAATTAAATGGAATTGCAGAGAGGAGAAATCATACCTTATTAGATATGGTGCAGTCCATGATGTATTTCACGGATCTTCTGATATCCTTTTGGAGATATGCCCTCGAGGTTGCAGCATATATCTTAAATAAAATATCTAGCACTCCATATGAAATATGAAAAGAGAAAAGACCCAATCTTAAGCATCTTAAGATTTGGGATTACCCGACTTATGTGAAAAATATTGATGGACATAAGCTGGATGCTAGATCAGAAAAATATAGGTTTGTAGATTATCCCAAGGAGAGTATAAAATACTACTTTTATAATCCTACTCAATAAAAGGTGTTTGTTGGTAGGCATGTCATTTTTTTGGAGAAAGAGTTTATCCAAGAAAGAGGTAATGGGAGGTCTGTTGAACTTGAGAAAGTTCAAAACCTACAATCTATCTAGGACTCACTAAATGATTTGCAACCAGATTTGCCCATTGTTGAGGCACAGCCACTACACACACCTCTTCGAAGGTCGAATAGAGTGTGTAATGTACCACTCAGGTATGGGTTTGTCATTGAGAATGATAACATAACCCACATCATTGAGAATGATGATCCCATGACCTATTTGAAAGCTATCATGAGTAGTGACTCTGACAAGTAGCTCAATTTCATAAAATTCGAAATAGACTCTATGTATATCAACCAAGTATAGACTTTGGTTGATGTGCCTGAGGGTGTGACCCCAATAGGCTGCAAATGGGTCTTCAAAAAGAAGATTGAAGCAGATGGCCAGGTAGAGACCTATAAGGCCAGGCTTGTGGCAAAAGATTTCAAGCAAAAATAAGATGTTGATTATGAAGAAATCTTTTCGTCGGTAGCCATACTCAAGTCTATTCAGATAATGCTTGCTATAGCAGCATACCATGACTATGAGATCTGGCAGATGGACGTCAAGACTGTCTTCCTCAATGAAAATCTTGAGGAAAAAGTCTATATGACTCAGTCAGAGAGATTTATCTCAAGTGAGAGAGCAAATCAGGTATGCAAACTGAATAGATCCATTTATGGATTAAAGCAAGCATTGAGGAGCTGGAACATCTATTTTGATAAGACAGTCAAATCATTTGGCTTCATCAAAAATATGGATGAACCTTATATGTACAAGAAGAATAGTGGGAGTGCTGTCTTCTTGGTCTTGTATGTGGATGACATACTACTCATTAAGAATGATATTCCAATGTTGCAATCAATCAAGACTTGGCTATCATAAAAGTTTTCTATGAAAGACTTGGGTGAAGCGTCCTATATACTTGGTATTAAGATCTATAGGGATAGATCGAATAGGATGCTAGGCTTGTCCCAATCTCGGTACATTGATCTTGTGTTAAAGAGGTTCAACATGGAGGAAAGTAAAAGAGGTTACTTGCCCATAGGTCATGGTATACAACTCTCTAAGAAGATATCTCCTAAGACACCTGAAGAGAGAAATAGAATAAGTTCTATTCCTTATGCTTCGACTGTAGGATCAATAATATATGCTATGTTATGTACTAGACCTAATGTTGCTTATGCCATAGGCATTGTAAGCAGATTTCAGACTGATCCCGAAAGGATCATTGAAAAGCTGTGAAAAATATATTTAAATACTTGAGAAGGACTAGAGATATTTTTTTGATATATGGTGGATCTGATTTAAAATTGAAAGGTTATATCGATTCTAGTTTTCAATCTGATCTGGATGATAGCAAATCGATATCTGGGTATGTGTTTACTCTGTATGGTGGTACAGTAAGTTGAAAAAATTTCAAACAGCAAACTGTTGCTGATTCGATCACTGAGGCTGAGTATATTGCTGCAAATGAGGCTACTTAGGAGGCCGTCTGGATAAAAAAATCCATCACAAAATTGGGTGTAGTTTCAGAGATTGAACAACCAATACTCCTTTATTGTGATAATACTAGGACAGTTGCTCAAGCCAAAGAACCAAAGTCTCATCATAAATCCAAACACATCCTAAGATGGTTCTACCTCATTCGAAAGATTGTCGAAAGATGTGATGTGATCATGGAGCGAGTTGACACCAAGAACAATATAGCGGACCCATTCACTAAGACCTTGTCAATGCAGCAATTTGACCACCATCTTGATAGCATGGGTATCAAGTATAGGAGTGATTGACTTTAGTGCAAATGGATGATTGAAAGAATAATGCCCTACAAGCCAATCGCATATGGGATGCGATAGGATATTTTTTATAATTTATCTTTTAGACTCATATAATTCATATTTATTATTAATAAAATAAGATATTTTTGATTCATTATATATTGCATCTTATTTATTTTAGTGTGTGGGGTGTTCTGGATATGGTGAAGAGTGCATGAGGGTTGTGAGTAATCAATAAGGGATCAGTCACTCCTAATAAGAGGAACAAACATCCTATGTGATCTCATAGATCGTTGATTCGAAAGTCTTTGGGCAAAACAGGATGATAATTAGAAAAAAATTTTAATATATCATCAACTGAATCATCACCTTCTGATTGAGATACATAATGATAAATGACTGGATTTGACATATTTCTCTACCCACAGCTCATCTGAGATGTTGTTTGACTGAAAGATTGAATTATACAGAAACTTGCCACTGAAGGATATTTTGATAATTTTTTATCAAAATTTTAAATCTTCTGGGTAGTTATGACACATTGCTAGATGTCAATTTTGATTTGTGGGCTGATTAGAATTGAAAGAATTTGATTGTGAAATCAATTTGGAAGAGTCCAAGTTGATTGGGACTCTTCGGGTGACCTAATCTCATCAGATTAGGGTTACATCGAAAGTCTGGATCCACTGTAGGCTAGATTTGAAACCCAATGGGTCACACACTTTGAGATTTAACCTTGGTTTGATCTATTTAGAGTTTAATATAAATTCTATGGGTTAATTTGATATGCTAGCATATTGTATTAACCCAAGTTCTCAAATTGGTTTAGATCAAAGTGTTTGAGCTAACCTAGACCAGTTGGCTTTGACCTAATAGGATTGGGTCAATTTGGATAGGATCTGTTGGGTATAAAATACCCACAGCCGGAACCCACAGCGCAGCTCCGCCCAGACTCCTACGGGAGCCGGGCTCCACCGACGACATCAGCAAGTGCAGCTCCGCTCGGACTCCTGCGGGAGCCGGGCTCCACCGCCATCAGCGCAGCTCCGCCCGGACTCCTACGGGAGCCGGGCTCCACCGCCATCAGCAAGCGCTGCTCCGCCCAGACTCCTACGGGAGCCGGGCTCCGCCGCCGACATCAAAACAGCTCCGCCCGGACTCCTACGGGAGCCGGGCTCCACTCTCAATATCAATTGCTGGTAAGCTCAGTCCGGACTCCTACGAGAGCCGGACTTCACCCTTGACTTTGTTTGCAGCGCAGCTCCGCCTGGACTCCTATGGGAGCCGGGCTCCACCGACGACATCCGCAAGTGCAGCTCCGCCCGGACTCCTGCGGGAGCCGGGCTCCACCGCCATCAGCGCAGCTCCGCCCGGACTCCTACGGGAGCCGGGCTCCACCGCCATCAGCAAGCGCTGCTCCGCCCAGACTCCTACGGGAGCCGGGCTCCGCCGCCGACATCAAAATAGCTCCGCCCGGACTCCTACGGGAGCCGGGCTCCACTCTCAATATCAATTGCTGGTAAGCTCAGTCCGGACTCCTACGAGAGCCGGACTTCACCCTTGACTTTGTTTGCAGCACAGCTCCGCCCGGACTCCTACGGGAGCCGGGCTCCACCGATGACATCAGCAAGTGCAGCTCCGCCCGGACTCCTGCGGGAGCCGGGCTCCACCGCCATCAGCGCAGCTCCACCCGGACTCCTACGGGAGCCGGGCTCCACCGCCATCAGCAAGCGCTGCTCCGCCCGGACTCCTACGGGAGCCGGGCTCCGCCGCCGACATCAAAACAGCTCCGCCCGGACTCCTACGGGAGCCGGGCTCCACTCTCAATATCAATTGCTGGTAAGCTCAGTTCGGACTCCTACGAGAGCCGGACTTCACCCTTGACTTTGTTTGCAGCGCAGCTCCGCCCGGACTCCTACGGGAGCCGGGCTCCACCGACGACATCAGCAAGTGCAGCTCCGCCCAGACTCCTACGGGAGCCGGGCTCCACCGCCATCGGTAAGCGCTGCTCCGCCCGGACTCCTACGGGAGCCGGGCTCCACCGCCATCAGCAAGCGCTGCTCCGCCCGGACTCCTACGGGAGCCGGACTCCGCCGCCGACATCAGAACAGCTCCGCCCGGACTCCTACGGGAGCCGGGCTCCGCTCACGATGGCTCCGACCATTGCCGAGCTTCAATCGACAGATCCACGCCCCCTGACAGACCCTCAAAACGGCCGCGACCCTACTCCACCTCCTGTGGCGGACTCCACGCAGTATCATCATTCCCTGACAAGCCGCAGCAACCATAGCCGCCCTGCTCCACTTCCTGTGGTGGACTCCGCACAGCTCCATTATCCCCCTGGCAGGCCACAGTAACGGCCACGAACCTGCCCCACCTCCTGCGACGGATACCATGCGATTCTCCTGACGACGGACGCTGCTCCACCCCTCATAACGGATTCCACGTGGCAAGTCGAGGTGATACCCACGTGTCTGCTCCATTATCTTTCGCAATCAATTCCCCTGACCATGGGCGGCCCACTACCAGGCGGTTACAAACGTTGCCATCAGTCCGTTGCCTCCCCGCCTATAAAAGGGGGGACTCAGATACGTTATTTCTTAAGCTCATTTTTCTTATCTCAAAACTCTGCTAAATTCTCCGTTCGAGCACTCCATTCTTGTTGAGGCAGAGAACTGACTTGAGCGTCGGAGGGTCTTGCCGGAGCAACCCCACCTCCGGTTTAGACTTCCCTTGCAGGTCCCGGCGGCGACCGCGGCCTCCTCAACTCCAGCTTCTCCGGCACAGGCGGATTTTTGCACCAACAGGATTGGCGCTAGAAGAAGGGTCTGTGTCTTCGCAGCACCCTTGTTCTTGAAGGAGCGCTCAACGGAGCCACCTCCGGCCATCTCTCCATCTTCTACCCCTAATCCTCCCCCACGAGACCGGCACCCGATGCCTCCGCGCAGGGCATCCACCCGGCGGTCCACGGCCTCCGCGGCAAGATCTCAGGCTCCGGCCTCCCCTCCCGTTTCTCAGCCAGCTCCTCCTCCCCCTCCGGCGACGGCGGTCAGTGCGGAGCAGTTTGACTTACTGGCGCAGCAGATCAAGGGCCTCGTCGAGGCCGTACAGGCGATGCAGCAGCAGCCGCCGCAGGCGTCAGCGCATCCGGAAGGGGCATCTCCGGAATGCCAGAACCCGGCGGTGGGGCGGGCCACCTGGGCTAGCCGCCCCGTCCTTCCCGAGAAGGCGAATCCAAGGGTGGAGAGCCCTCAGTCGGACCACGACTCCACCCCTGGGAGATCCCTGCCCCCGTTCTGCCAAAGGACCCTCGAGACTCGAAGTCGAGAGGATTTCCTGGACCGGAGGCTCCAGGAGATGAACCGGCGGATCGAAGAACTCCACCATGCGCCTCCCGCTTACGGTGAGGATATCTGCACTGACCCTCCCTTCTCCCAAATGATTATGCAGGAACCGATCCCGCCGAATTTCAAGCTCCCCCAGTTTGAAAGCTACGACGGGACGTCGGACCCGGTGGACCACCTGGAGGCCTTCCGGACAATGATGCTGCTTCATGGTGCCCCCGACGCCATCTTATGCCGGGCTTTCCCGTCTACTTTGAAGGGAGCGGCAAGAAACTGGTACTCGACACTGAAGCCGGGTACCATCTTCTCCTTTGACCAAATGAGCCACCAATTCGTGGCCCATTTTGTCAGCAGCCGACATCCCCGGAAAGGTTCGGAGTCCCTCATCAACATCAAGCAGAGGGAAGAAGAGTCCATACGGGCCTACATCAACCGCTTCAACATCGCGGCGTTGGAGGTCCGGAACTTGGACCAGTCGGTTGCCATGGCCGCCCTGAAAGGTGGCCTTCAGAAGAATGATCTCTTGTACTCCCTGGAGAAGAAGTACCCCAGGGATTTTGCTGATCTGCTGGCTCGGGCTGAAGGATACGCCCGAGCGGAAGAGGCCTTCAAAATGAAGGATGAAGAGACTGCAAGGGAGAGCCAGGCGGGAGATTCTGGCAAGCCCGCAGTTGAGAAGAGGCCAAGGGAAGCCCGGCCTCGCTCTCGATCCCCTCCTGGGCACAAGCGTGCCCATACTCCACCCCGGGCATGCAGGCAGAGAAGGCCGGACAACAGGTTTCGGCGGGGTTCCCCTCCAGGGAAGTTCCGCAGCTACGCCCCCCTCAACGCCTCGAAGGCCCAGGTACTGATGGAGGTCAGGGAGCTGATCCCCAGGCTGGAGAGGATGCGCACGCACCCCGGGAAGCGCAACCCCAACAAGTTCTGCCTCTACCACCGCGACCACGGCCATGACACCGAAGAGTGCATCCAGCTCCAGGACGAGATCGAGGAGCTCATCCGGCGAGGTCGGCTCGATAGATTCATCCGCCGCAGGCCTGAGGGTAGAGGAGACCGGCCAAGAGCCCTCCCACCGCCCAAACCACAGAAGAGGGAGGAGCAGCCCGGAGATCGGCCTCCTATCGGGACCATCGACTCCATCGCCGGAGG